>NC_081197.1:670000-775000 GCF_902713425.1 Acipenser ruthenus
CACGTGCACACTTACGCTGCTCTCTGCCATGGTGTTTGTGTCTCCTCTGCACAGAGTCTCTGGCGTCGCCAGGCCGCTTCTCAGCCTGACTGGCCCATAGAACACTTCCGGAGCACAGCGAGGACCCCTGGCCCGCCGGTCCGCTGAGCCTCAGGCCGCTGGTGGAGCTGCACTCCAGCATGGCTGTGGTGTAGTCCGGGAGCCCCGCCCCAGAGCCCCTGTCCCAGCGAGGAGCGTAGCGTGGCACGGGGGCCTCGGCCTGGGGGACGAGCGTCCTGTCTCCCTGCTGAGTGTAGCAGAGGAGCTGCCTGGAGCCCCGGCGAGCCCCCGCTTCCTCCGCACAGTCTTTGTTCTGCGCGTACTGAATGATCCAGTTGATTTTTTGGCTCAGGACATTTTTCACTCCTTCGTAGGTGCTTGTGGAGACTTTGGCTCGCGAGAGTTTCTGGTTGGCTATCAGGTGGTACTTTTCAAAGCAGTCTCTGTGACCTCTGGAAGACTTGGAGTGCAGGAGTGTCGACCTCGTCATGCCTGCGGGGAAAGACATAGCAACATGTTAGCAAAAAAAACAAATAAAACACAAAGCAGCGATATTCATGAGGAAAAGCTATTGCACACGCACAACAAATACACATACATTTCATTAAAATTAATCCATGTTTTCCCCATTGCTTTATATTTATTTATTATGTGTCCAAAACTACTTCAAATGTTTGTTTTCTTCAGCGATTTCATGCATGAAAGGGTTCAAATGATTTTAACACACAAAGCAGGATCCAGGTATATTGAATAGAGAGCTAACGCCACTCAGTATGGGACAGTTACACATCACTGTACACAAGAGAAAATCAAACCTCTCCCAACACTACAGTATCAGTGATACACTACAGTATATACAGCAATGCAACACAAACCTCTCCCTACAGTACAGTATATACTGTGTATGCAGCAATGTAACCCAATACATTAAAAGGGGAGCCGTCTGCACTGCATTGTAACGATCCTGAGGCTCTTAATGAAAAGGGTTTTGATCTGTGCTTTTTAAAATCCTTTAGGAAGCTTTGCAGAATGGAAAACGAGCATCCCGGCTTTTTAACAGCTATAAATAGAGGATACAGCATGAATTCCTTTGGGATCTGCTGAACGGACAGCTAGGGAAGGGTGGAGAAGCCTTGAGCACTGGCTGCTATTATTCAGACAGCTCTGCGTTGAACATCCAGCTCATTTCAGTGAGCCATTCATAAAGCATACAGGAGAGTTATTTACTGGAGTGTCACATAGCAGAACTGAGGAAAGCAGAAGTACAGTTAATCTGTCACATGCTCCTGTAAAGCACAGAAATGTTTGTGCTGTAGTGGAAAGAGTCAACGACCAAGTATAGTAAACTAAACTAGAATGAGTGCGTGCAGGACTGTGCAAAACACACAATGAACAAAAGTGAAACTTACTCAAAAACTGGGCAATTAAAAAACGGTGCTTTAGTAAGCAAAACTAAATGTTACTGCAACACACACACACACACACACACACACACACACACACACACGCACACGCACACGCACACGCACACACACAGAGTCTCCTCACACGTTAGAAAGGGTTAGCACTGTATTTGAAAATTAAGAGACTTTTCTTGTACCTTGCCCAATCTGGTACAGTAAATGCATTTGAACCCCTCCGGTGTGACTCTCTGAATCTGCATGTGATTGAGCTCCCCTTCTCCCCTCTGCCCCGCCCCCTGGGTCATTGCGGCCACTAGGAAGCACTAAATTAGCTGTTACAATCTTACAAGAAACTATAATAAATCAACCCAGAAATGACAGGCGCTCCAGTCCTACCAGACTGCATGTGCGGTTTGAAGTCTAGGAGGATATTAAGAGGCTTTGTAGAAGCAATGCGCTCTTAATATCCTGAGCCGCAGTCCTCTCTCAAAGCATGCAAGCAGGCTCTTCGTTAATCCTCAATAAGCAGCGTGCCCTTCAACACCACGTCACATGCAAAGCTGTGCCGGGCCGGATTAGTGCTACCATGTCAAGTTTATTAGGATCATCGGCAGTGATGTCACCTGACCTGAAAGACCACAGTATCTCCCACCCTGCCCCGTCGGCAGCAGAGGAGCCCGTTCACACACAGTGCAGAGAAACATGCAGGGGGGCTCTACTGTATTCATCACCTACAGTATAAGAGCTTTGTGAGAAATGGATCACACAAACCTGGGGCTGTTCCAGCTAACAGTCTGCTAAACCCAACTCGCTTCCATTTATAAAAAAAATAATGAAATTAACATTAAGAAATGATCCTTTAAAATCAGCCAGACATGATGAGTGGATTTCTACTATCTCGCTCTATCTTAAAATAAGAAAGCTCGCTACAGCAGCTAGCAGCGTGCCAAGTGCTAACAGTGCTTAGTGAAACTGGCAAGTCTATCTGAAAGCACGGCCACTGTAGGAACTATTGATCACAGCAGGCATTTCTCTATAGAAATACATATGCGCTGTAATGCATTGTGGAGCTGGTGTCTTCTACGTGTTTATTAAGAACAATGATGTGATTCGGAGGTCTTTGTATAGCTTGTCATGTGGAAGGCTGATTGAAGAGACTTCCACTTAGTACCGTGTGGCTTCAAGCTGGCTCTAAAAAAGGCATAACCCCATTACACAAGAGCAGCCAGATCCATCTCATCATGCACTTCAAACACACTCTGAAATCATAGCTAGGGTAAGATGCCTTTCCTACTCGGTCTTTAGGATTTAGAGTCAACCTTCTGAAATACATTTGGTGATGTGATTCAATGGAGGGATTACAGGACTGGAAATGAAGATGAAATGAAATGCTAAAAGCTTTGCAGATACAGCTTACTTACTTAATGCGTGGAATAGAATGGCTGTCAGTCAAAGGGAGAGTGCAGCACACTCCGCTCCATCACAGGGATGCATTCAGGGCTGCCGTCGTTGCGCTAGTTTGTTTTTTTCAGGTTGTACTCCATGTAAGTTTACAAATTCCAGACAACATTCCAAGCAACTTGAGGCACAACCAGCAACAGGCTGAGCTTCCTTTGATCTTACACCAGAGAGAGACCCCATTTACACAGGAATGTATCACTTCTCAAATGGGTCAATAAAAGATTGAAAGGAACCCATTCTACCCTCGCCAGGCACGTGTCCTCCCAAGCTGTGAAACAAACGGCTTGCTTCATTCCATTGCAATGTGGCTTTGCTACATAAAGCAGGTTTACCCCAGGGGTGAGGAGCTCATCAGCGCGGCTGTGTTAACTGTGCTGGGTACAGAAACTCAGTGGAGGGAGGTTTAGCTGTCCCCATTGATATAATAAAAACAATAAATGAAAAGACAGGGCAATCAAGAGAGGCCAGCAGAACAGTTAATGAAACAGAGGCCTGCAGCACAAGCCTGCTGCCCGACTGGTCCCTCCGTCCCGGGATCGGAGCAGCGGTCAGAACAGATTCACATCACTGCTTGACGTGGGGATCACAACCTGACCCCAAACCTTTAAATGTGACAGTTCAAAAGAAAACGTGCTTATTTATTAAACTGTAGAGACCATGTGGGAGAAACCCTTCCGGCACAAAGAACCGCCAACCAATGGGTGTCTGCAGCAGGACATGTTGCTTCCTGCCAGAGTTCATTATCAATCAGCTAGCTGCCCGTCTGCCTGCCAGCACACAGCTCACACGCACATTGAAAGCTCTTGTATTATTTCCATGCCATCAGCCTGGGTGGAGCACGTGGACCCGGCTGCTGTGCAAAGAGCAGGAAGATCACGGATCGGGAAGCCTCCGGAATGCAATCCCACGTCACAATCACTGGGGTGTGGAGACAAGGTTTGCAACCCTGTACCACTGTGTCACTATCAAGCCTTCACTCCTACAGGACAATATTAAAACTGCTGATACACTACAGGGTCCATAGGATTAACCTTGACCGGGACAAACCACAGCTGGGGTTTCTACAGAGCATTTTTAAAGGATCAAGGAATCCACCTGAACAGCACTGTCCCCTACACGGGATCCATAATGTAGTGCAGACCAGCACCAGCATTCCCTTCGGATTCTACTCACAAGAGTTATATACAGAAAAAAACGACAGCTCATTAACATGCAAGCCAAACCCCATCATTTGACAAATAAACTCAAATATAACCCCAGTGTACACTCCAAGCAAAATAGGAGAAGATCAGCAAGCTACTGTCAAGAGAGAGATTAGATTTTCTATACTGAAAAACACAATGGGATGCTTTCTAATAATAAGCAGCAGCAGCAGCAATGGGCCATAGCTCTACTGAACTGTATGGAGAGTCAATTGCTCACAATTGAAGTTAGGGCTTGTGACTTTCTGTTAAACACTATACTTTACTAGGCAGAAATGCATCCTGCCCAAAATGTCCTGAAATGATATACAGGACTAGATAATTACACACTGTAGCACATTACTTGCATCCTTCCTGGGAAAACATACTGATCTCTACCCAACGCAATCTCACTGACACAGTGTGTGGAGCTGCTCATACTGTACGTCCTTGAACAATCCGTGACAGCATGCTGCATTCTGCACTCACAGACAATCACAACACTCCTGCGGGAGGTCACTCGAGATCTCTACCCAACGCAATCTCACTGACACAGTGTGTGGAGCTGCTCATACTGTACGTCCTTGAACAATCCGTGACAGCATGCTGCATTCTGCACTCACAGACAATCACAACACTCCTGCGGGAGGTCACTCGAGATCTCTACCCAACGCAATCTCACTGACACAGTGCGTGGAGCTGCTCATACTGTACATCCTTGAACAATCCGTGACAGCATGCTGCATTCTGCACTTACAGCCAATCACAACACTCCTGCGGGAGGTCACTCGAGATCTCTACCCAACGCAATCTCACTGACACAGTGCGTGGAGCTGCTCATACTGTACGTCCTTGAACAATCCGTGACAGCATGCTGCATTCTGCACTCACAGCCAATCACAACACTCCTGCGGGAGGTCACTCGAGATCTCTACCCAACGCAATCTCACTGACACAGTGTGTGGAGCTGCTCATACTGTACGTCCTTGAACAATCCGTGACAGCATGCTGCATTCTGCACTCACAGACAATCACAACACTCCTGCGGGAGGTCACTCGAGATCTCTACCCAACGCAATCTCACTGACACAGTGCGTGGAGCTGCTCATACTGTATGTCCTTGAACAATCCGTGACAGCATGCTGCATTCTGCACTCACAGCCAATCACAACACTCCTGCGGGAGGTCACTCGAGATCTCTACCCAACGCAATCTCACTGACACAGTGTGTGGAACTGCTCATACTGTATGTCCTTGAACAATCCGTGACAGCATGCTGCATTCTGCACTCACAGCCAATCACAACACTCCTGCGGGAGGTCACTCGAGATCTCTACCCAACGCAATCTCACTGACACAGTGCGTGGAGCTGCTCATACTGTACGTCCTTGAACAATCCGTGACAGCATGCTGCATTCTGCACTCACAGCCAATCACAACACTCCTGCGGGAGGTCACTCGAGATCTCTACCCAACGCAACACACCACAGCACGCTTACAGCTGGTTCCACAGGGATTAGTGTTAAACAGGTGTGAAACCAAATGAAGTGCAGAGATTATGAAAAGGAGACCTCATACAGGGACAGACTTAAATAAACAAATAAACACTCTTCTGGTCTTTATATGGGGACATACACAAGAAGCACACGCATGATGACCTCACATGACCATGTCATTTGTTCCCCATATAAAAACAATGGATTTTTTATTTATTTTTTAATTCAATGAAAAATACACTGTGTTCAAAACAACTTTTTTCCAGCTCTTTTCAATATTTCATGCATGCAAGCGTTGAAATGCCTCTTATTTGATTCCTCGTTAGATTGAGTACCTGCCCTCCAGGTGGTCTCGAGTGTGTAGACACTCTCTAGCTCAACACTGCATACAGAATCCAGCTGGGCCCCTGTGTTGTGTCTGACAGATACTGTAGAGCAGCATGTGATTCATTACATCACCGCACTGGAGGCTGGCAGCATTGGTTCACGTAACTTGCCTCAGCTGTTCTGAGACAACTGACTCGCATGGGATCTGCTGCACTCTTCTGAAAAAGCCAGCTAAACTAAAAGGACTCTTCAGCTTTGGAGAGCGGCAGGGAGAAGCCGTTCAGAGATCTTCAGCTCTGAATGGAGAGTGGCAGGGAGAAGCCGTTCAGAGATCTTCAGCTCTGAATGGAGAGGGGCAGGGAGAAGCCGTTCAGAGATCTTCAGCTCTGAATGGAGAGGGGCAGGGAGAAGCCGTTCAGAGATCTTCAGCTCTGAATGGAGAGTGGCAGGGAGAAGCCGTTCAGAGATCTTCAGCTCTGAATGGAGAGTGGCAGGGAGAAGCCGTTCAGAGATCTTCAGCTCTGAATGGAGAGCGGCAGGGAGAAGCCGTTCAGAGATCTTCAGCTCTGAACGGAGAGCGGCAGGGAGAAGCCGTTCAGAGATCTTCAGCTCTGAACGGAGAGCGGCAGGGAGAAGCCGTTCAGAGATCTTCAGCTCTGAATGGAGAGGGGCAGGGAGAAGCGGATGGCAGCTCTTCAGCTCTGAATGGAGAGCGGCAGGGAGAAGCGGATGGCAGCTCTTCAGCTCTGATCCCACACTTGGCTGACTCCGCTGTTACTGACATGCTCCTAATTACTCTACTGGGCATTTTCTTTGATTAAACAGAACGAGCTGGCGAGTGTGGCAAGCATTACTGTAAGGAGTCAGACTGAATTTAATTAGCACTGTTCCAAGCCCTGGAGTAACCCTTTTAAAGCCTTGTGTACAGAACTGCAGCCGACTAGAAATGTCACTCACTAGAACCGTGTGTTTAAAAGTACCTTCCCAGCGAGTTTCCCCACGTGAGGTTTCAATACGTTACAATACGCCTCAATGCAACAAAGATATGACAACATCTGCTTCCGTCTGAGAAACCACAAGGCAAGGGTCTTCCTGTGTTCACTTTACAGCATGCACACCATTATCTGAGTCATAAACAGTGTTCACTATACTGAGGCAATGAAACGGGTGTGTGCCGGTGTACAGTAAATGCTTAATAAGCAAAATGTCCCAGAGCTTTTAACTAAAAGATGCAGAAGGATGAATTGGTGCATTTGTAAACAGCAATCATAACCGCATTCCAGTAGCTGTGCTCCTTATTAAAACTAGAGCTGCATGAAGCGATTATTCCATCAGGCTCGGCACAGGGGAGGGTCCCTGCTGTCAATCCGGATCATTTATCATTCCAAGAGAAAGGGGTGAAGAAACAGCTGCTTGGATTTGTGTTGGTTGCTGTTCTCCACTCACCCTAAGAACACAAACCCAGGCAGCTGTTTCTGCACTGAATCGAGCCCGATTGACACCAGTGACCCACACCTGTGGACAGCCTGATCCCAATAATCAAACAGTTGACTTTTGAAGCTCTGATGAAAACAGACTCAGTCGTGTCTGGATTCGTCCCGTGGAACTCATTGGTCACTCCCAACGCACGAGAATGGTTTCAGGCGTTTACACAAATGAGCTACAGAGGAGTGATCTGAAAACACACAATACAGAACAGAGATGAATTCATCACCACAGTCCCGCGGCTGTGTACAACACTACATTCTCTCTGGTGTGAACTAGTCACATCACACACAGCATTTCCTGTACTGCGGTACAGAAGGCAGGCAGCGCTGGCTTCAAGGCTGTACATTTCTCATGAATTATCTAATGGAAATCAATGTACAGGCAGTAGCACAGCTCAGGAATGTCCTCCAAAGCTTCCTTTAAAGAACATCGTCCTTTTCTAACCCCTGCACTCTGTGTGCTGTTGAGAAAACCCGATGCTGCAGCTGAACTCCCTCACTGTAAAGTGAAAGCTCACTTCTGATCTCGTCACAGCGAGTCTCCTCCTGTTGAAACTGCGCTGCACGGTAAATGAACTTCCCAGACAAACCGTGACACTGTGCATGAAGAGCTATGCACCAACAGAGCTGCACATGACTGCATCGCACCTGCACAACTGCATTTAGAAAAGTCATTGTTTGCACAGAAGCCCTATTGAGTGAAGATAATGTGCAGCATGAGCTGAGGAAGGATCTCTACTACAGGTCGCTCCTATTGAAAAAGGGCACTGCCCCGTGCAGACTGGGGGTTCCTATTGAAAAAGGGCACTGCCCCTTGCAGACTGGGGGTTCCTGTTGAAAAAGGGTACTGCCTCGTGCAGACTGGGGGTTCCTATTGAAAAAGGGCACTGTCCCGTGCAGACTGGGGGTTCCTATTGAAAAAGGGCACTGCCTCTTGCAGACTGGGGGTTCCTGTTGAAAAAGGGCACTGCCCCTTGCAGACTGGGGGTTCCTATTGAAAAAGGGCACTGTCCCGTGCAGACTGGGGGTTCCTATTGAAAAAGGGCACTGTCCCGTGCAGACTGGGGGTTCCTATTGAAAAAGGGCACTGCCCCTTGCAGACTGGGGGTTCCTATTGAAAAAGGGCACTGCCCCGTGCAGACTGGGGGTTCCTATTGAAAAAGGGCACTGCCCCTTGCAGACTGGGGGTTCCTATTGAGAAAGGGTACTGCCCCTTGCAGACTGGGGGTTCCTATTGAAAAAGGGTACTGCCCCGTGCAGACTGGGGGTTCCTATTGAAAAAGGGTACTGCCCCGTGCAGACTGCAGTGTCAAGTGCAGTGAGTGAGCCTTAAAACAGAACGTCAGGACCTCAAATTATGGTCATTTTACACTTTTATTGAAAGCCAGATATAAAAAAATAAAAATAAATAAATAAATAAATAAAAAGATCAAAAGAGATCTCCACAAACAAGATATTCATGCACGCTTTACTTAAACCATTTTATTTATAGGTACAGTTTGCAACACCCCTTTGCTTTGGTTAATAACTGGTTTCTTATTCTTTTTTATACTATCACCTGAAATCAATTCACAACACTTTAAAAATCACTGCACAGCAAGGGCGACACGAAAATGATACTTAAATGACAACGCAAGCAAATGCTAAGTTCTAGATTGTGCACAATGGCATATGAAGGCGTGCAGATTGCATCCTATAGAGAATAGAAGAGACAGCCGTGTTCTCATACCCTCAATACTGAGCTCGAAGCACACGTGACAGAAGGACAGCGTGCCCGCGTCCGTTTCCACTTTACAGATACTGCAGACATTGTCGTCGTTGAGATCGATGTTCACGAAGAGCTCCTCTTCACTCATGATGACCCTGAACGACAAGCACACATGCAAGCACAAATTACATGGAGGGAAGCCCAGCAGCTGCATGGTGCCTTTTAAGGATGCAAAGACGTGTTCTGACACACAGCACAGTGCCTGGAATGAAAACTACTTGCAGTTAAATAATGAAAAGTAATCAGAGCATTGCTTGTAATCACAGCATTGCTTGTAATCACAGCATTGCTTGTAGTGCCAGTGCACTGAGAAAGGGGGGTGAGGTTTAGAAGCCACAGGCTAGAGGTAAACAGGAAAGAACACAAACAAAAAAACTGATAAAAAGCTGAACACTGATGTATTTAATGAAGGCGAGCAGGGCAAGTTACAACACCACTGAAACTCCTCTTACTTGTGAAACATGTTTCAGCAAAGAACGAAGAGACACAGACAGCTCAGTCTGATCCCTCCCGGAAATGTACAAAAAAAAAAAAAAAAAATCCAGTGTACTGAGCTCAATTCCTGGAAAGTAAAGTGAGCTCCACTGCATCAGTACCCATCTCAATCCAAACCGAATTATCCAGGCGTGATTTAAGAAGGTCTCATTCCTCAGAACCAGGGCGAGGAGAACGGGGTAGAGCGTTTACTTCAATGGAATAATATTTATAGCCCTCAGTCTCACATCAACAGTTCCCAGGCGACACCAAGGACAATTGTGATCTCATTACGAATAGCGAGCTGGGAAAGTTCTCAAAACATCATTCAAATAATAAAATCCAGCCGACTCAACTCCGTGCTGTAACAAAAATATAATAATAATAAATATATATTTTATTACCATCTCTTTTAGCAGAAGTGGCTGGTCTACAGTGCTCTCGATTTCAGATAAGATCGAGGAGTTTAAACTGACTACACCACAGCGTACAACAATAGGAGCAGCTTCGTGTTTGGTGTTATTGTATTTTAACAAGCAAAAAGCTCATCACTGCCCCAGCAAGCGACCTCACAGCAAATGCACATGACGGTTATTCTGTAATGCGAATGTAACAAGAGGTGTCTACGATGCCAGTGCAAACGCCATTGTGTAACTCCTGACAGAAACAAAAGAAATGTGTGATCAAACACGCGTACGAGTCTAGACTTACTCAGCACCTAGCAGCACAGCTTAGTAAAGAGTGTTCACTTTCATGAACATGCATTTTATCAAGATCGGTGTTTACAGCACGCCTCGCACACAGTGTGCTTGATAACACCTCCTTCCAAAATAAGAACGCTTACAAACAGTGTGTAGAAAACGTCACGGACCAAGCTTAAACTACTTCCAAAACAGCAGAGCAACTTGCCAGTTTACACAGAGCCCTAACAAAAGCAATACACATTGGCACAGCAGAGCGTTCAAGTAATCCGAGCTCCTCGGACAGAGAGAGTTAACGTTACTGCCCGGCGGGTTCTGTTGCTGTTGTTATGGTTATTAGCATGTACATGTCGCGGATCAATTTAAACACATCAATAACAATAAGTTTCTGGTCCGCTACACAAAAGGAAGTAAGACCGAACTACTAGATAATGATAGCATTACAGCGCCTTCGCTTCGTGATCAAATTGCAGTCTTGTGACACACTAACATGTAAACGGAATATCAAATGGTCTTACCTTTTTAATAAAAGCCTCCAAAACGGTGCGATTCTGCCGATTGTGTTTAAAAAGAGAGAGGGAGAGAGGACAGCAGGAAAACGCTAGATCCACACGCTAAACTACTGTGTGTATTTAATTACACTAGAAAAAAAGAAGCGTGGAAAAATCCCTCGGTTGGACCAGACCAATCACTAAGTAGGGGTGGGTGATGCGTCCAGTTATTAAAAAAAAGCATCATCAAGCTTTATAATTAACAACGTCTTTGTCAAACTGTAGCCATATTTTAATATTAATAATAAACTATCATTTATATAGGTAAATTAAAGCATTATTTTATATAAGTTACAATTGCTGCTAAAACGTGCCTCCCCGTTTCGTTTTTCAAGATGGGTTGTTCTAATTTCTTTACGTGACGTCACTTTCAGAGGTTATTCGTAGTTTCCAGGCGAGAAGGGGGTTTTACCAGGTAGAAAGACAACATGTTTTTACCTTTATCAGAGGTTATGGGTTGTCATTCCTCTTTTAGATTCGATAGCTGTGCACTGGTGTATTTGAAAGCAGCCCATTTAGATCTGTAAGTCTTTTCAAACTGGTACATTTCAACGGGAGAGGGGTTAAATCAAAAGGTTTGGACGTGTCAGCGGCGGATGAATTAACCAACACAGAATAACAACATAAGAAAGTTTACAAACGAGAGGAGGCCATGCAGCCCATCTTGCTCGTTTGGTTGTTAGTAGCTTATTGATCCCAGAATCTCATCAAGCAGCTTCTTGAAGGATCCCAGGGTGTCAGCTTCAACAGCATTACTGGGGAGTTGGTTCCAGACCCTCACAATTCTCTGTGTAAAAAAGTGCCTCCTATTTTCTGTTCTGAATGCATCGAAAGTGCGAGTCTGAAAATGTTATACACCGCATTTAAAGCTTGTCGTCATCAAGTGATTTGATCACACAGTTTATCAAAACAATTGAAAGGGAAACTGGGAAATCCCAGGCGGAACTAAGAAAACACACGAGCGTTTGTTTCTGTATGGAATCCGAACAGACAAACAGAACCGATTGTGATTATTTAGGCTGCTGTAATAACGTCATGAGACCGCGTAGTAATCTCCTAGTATTTATTTAATCAACATCTCCGTTACCAGTCTCTTAACTGAAGACACCCCAACATTGTTCCAATGGTGCCCCTATAATCCCTTTAAAATAATGAGTACCTGATTGGATTAACCGCTGTACACGCAGCGCAGATATAAAACACAGCTCGATTTCTAGAGGATTTCACAGCACTGGGGAATCACCCTAGAGCAGGGTTTCACAGCTCTGGTCCGGGGGACCCCCTGTGTGTCTGCTGGTTTTCATTCCAGCTGAGCTCTCAATTACTGAACTAGACCCTTCATTATACTCAAATAAACTTTATTTGTTTTCAGATCTTAACAGTTGCATATTTCAAGTTAGCTATATAAGTAACTTGAACTCTGCAACTGTTTAAGAGTTGAACATAATTAAAGAAAGGTCTAATTAAGCAAATGATCAGTTCAATGAAGAGAGAGAGAGAGAGAGAGAGAGAGAGAGAGAGAGAGAGAGAGAGAGAGAGAGAGAGAGTGAGAGAGAGACCCCTGTGAAGTTAATCTCAGGAATTCCAAACCCCTCGAGCATTCCATTGCTAATTCTAAATTCCATTGGGACTCTTCTGGAACCCTGGGGATTCCTGTCCAGTCTTCAGAGTCTCAGCTCACACCCGCTCCACAGGAGCACCGCGCCCCTCCCGCAGCTACACAGCACACAGACGCCCCCGCCAGTATTAAGACTGTCCGTTACCTCATCACTCAGGCAGTGTTGGTGATTCTGCGATGAGCACCGCGGGAGGCGGACCCCTGCTGGTGAAAGCCGGGATAGCAGGTTCTGTCATTACAGTATCAAACTGCCTGGTTGTGTGGGATTGGCTTCCCGAGCCTGATCTTTGCATTGAAACGAATCCCTGAAGCCGCTGGACTGCTGCCGCTGCTGGGAAGCAGCATTTACTTGACCTGCCAGTCTCACTGTGATTGGCCGATTGCCCTGGACTGACTACTGTGCTCTAAAACGAGGAGAATATCCACACACTGTGCCCTATACTGACGTGGAGCAGTAAGCACCATTCGGCTTGATAGGTTCCTTTTTGGGTGTGCTTGTTTTATTTTAAATGAGTTGGTTAAGTGACTGCAAACACATTGAAGAGGATGTGACTCCACTCAAATGCAGTCCACTTACTAGCATAGGAAGGGAAACTAAACTCAACTGTCCAGCATCCTGCAGAACCGACGTTAATCCAATTAAAAGACAGCTGCTGTAATGAACCCCAATAGCGCCCGGTCCAGTCAAACGGACTGCGGCTTCACTTGCACGTGTGTTCGGGTGAGGAATCCCGGGCCCATTCGCGGCGTATGCTGGCAGGATGAAAGTGCGACACCTAGCGGTCAAACGGGTGTATAAACAGCACTTTGTCAGGCAGCTGCCATTGAGCGCGTGTTAAGCCTTCAACTCACACACGTGCTCCGTCATTTGGAAAGTTGTCTACTATTTGGGGGAAGAATATTCCAAAATGATGCAACATCGTTATTAGCCTAAACCACTGTTTCCTTTATTAATTGTTATTATTGCTATTATTATTATCTTTAAAAGCCATTCCTGAATGCACGAAGATATATCTGGACTAGTTGTATGATATTTTAATGAGCACTATACACAGACATAGATAGCATCAGTTTCTATATAGCAAACTAAACAGCACACACATGGTTATATTAAAGATCACACCACCCTTTCATTTGTATTTGAAACGACACACGTAAAAGCCTTCTAATCCCAACAGTGTTTCGTTGTTTCTTTGATCAACAGGAAACAGTATCCAGAACAGCTATAGTTATTGTTAATATGCAGTAATTGTAATATGTATAAGGCTCATTGAAAATGTGTAATACAACCCTCAATCCATCAGCGATTCAGCTTTTCAATCAGACCTCATTCTATTTCTTCAGCATGTGCTGAAATCCAGAAATCCTGCCATACCATCATCTGTCCAGAAGGTGGTGCCAGAGAGTTATCGAAAGAAACTGCAGTTCAGAAAGCAGTGCATGCATATTGTTTGATGCACGGGCTTGTCTAATGTTCACATCTACAACCACCTCACCTCAGACTTTTAGGAGTCTTTCCAGAAGCTGTCATTTGCCCCATCGTTCTGCTGCCTCCAGGGCTGGGAAGGGTCTGTTGAGAGCTGTGAGCCTGACTCCCTGCACAGCACACTGTAGTGTCTTTACTGATGGGGACTCCCTGCACAGCACACTGTAGTGTCTTTACTGATGGGGACTCCCTGCACAGCACACTGTAGTGTCTTTACTGATGGAGACTCTGGAGGCGTTTGTCTGGATTTAATCCAAAACCAGACACAAGCACAGATCAGACAGTTTGTTATTTATTACAGCCAGGATGTCCTTTAATGTGTTTTGCAAGAGCTTATCAGTGAAGGACTTGCCTATCTCCAGTGAACTCTCTGGCAATCAGTAACTTTCCATGACATCAGCTTTCAGGCTATTACCAACATAACAGTCGTCATAAAGCACAGAATTCTGTCAAGTACGAAAACGCCCACGAGCTCATTCGAATTTCAGGTTGAGCTCCTGCTGCCTTCAGGAACTTGCATGTTAATTTACATACTGTATGAATACATTCACTATACATTATTGAAGTAATGTCAACCAGCACAGTATGCAAATAAAAAACCATGAAGCCAAATTAACAAGCCACGTTACTTCTGTGTTTGTGATGTAATCTTTTTCATCATTCTTCAACTGTTAGTGGATTTGTATATGAAAATAAATACAAAGAATGCCGTATCACTGCTGTGGGAACAACATGTTCCCTTTTCATAGAATTTCTATCAGAACAGTACAGGTTACGAAGAGAGAAAATGAACAATTCTACATTTTAAATGGTTACTGTTATATGATCTCCCCAGCCAGTTCTCAAAACATATGCACACACACACACACGCACACACGCACGCGCACACACACACACACTATATTACAGGCCATATTTTCAAAGTGTTTACTCTAGTCTTTAATGAACTCCTACAGACTCAGAGACAGGAAGCTGCAGTTTAAACACTGGAATGATATACAGTCACAGCCAGTATCAACCAGAGAAAACCTCTCTATAAAGTGCCATGTTTGAATTAATACCCATTTAGTTTATGTGACACTACTGGTTCCATTCATTATAAATGTATTTTTAATAGCACTGGTAATCTTGCTATATTAATAGTTTTAAAAGTGACAGTTATTTTATTTCGTATTAATATTTCTGAACTGTATTACTAAGTTTATATTTTTTTTTTTGGATAACGGTTTGTATTGGATTGTATTTTACTCTATTATTTTCACTTCATGTCCAGTGATTGTTGTTATTCTTATTATTCTAACTGTGTGTAATCAGGATGCGTGTTAGCAAGACACTGGTGGCACATCACCTGGCTGAATAATCCACCCTCATGAATCATACGGGACAAGTCAGCACATGTGGGGACTGGGTATTTAAAGTCACGGCAGCTGCAGGGAATTCACTTATTAAAAGGCTTACTCCCCTTTCCACAGCGGATGATCTGGGCTGGTAGCTGCTCAGGCTCTCTGTACACTTCACTGCAGAGTCACGGCTCAGTGCTCAGGGCTCGGGAGCACGTACAGCAGCTAAGCAGCACAGAGTCCAAAGTCAAGTACAGTAATACGTTAAGCAGGGCTGCAGGGGAGACCACCTCATACCAGGCAGTCCTAAAGTCTATACTCACAGGCAGATAGCCCACCGCACAGCAGATGTATTTCAGTGGGAGAGCAGTCCTCTCAGTGCTTAACAGGGCTGGATGGAGGCTTCGTTGGGTCAATGAAACAATTTAGCACAGGGCTGGAAGGGACAGCTTTGAGCAGCCCTGACCTAGTGTGTTCCTCTGTCACTTATCTAGAGATTCAAGTGGATGTGGGGTAGTAATGCTCTATTGGTACGAAGTATAATTCCCCCAGTCATGAAAAGCAAACCCCTAAACACACCTCGCTTTCCAATCAGGAATGTAACGCTTAGCAACATTGTGAGAATGTTGGCATAACTACTTTAGAATGGCCATTGTCCACCACAGTTCTGTTATTCCAAACAGAACCTCTTCTCCACAGAAACACAGTGCCAAGGACAGAGCCTTTCTTTATTACTGCATTATCTGCACACACAACAGACAACAGCCTTTACTTTGAACAACAAACATGAACCACAGTAACTCAGGGTTTACTAATGGAAAGTTTTCCCAGGAACCAGCCTTCCTTTTCCCAGGAATTACTGATGGAGCCCAGATCCAAATTCCATCTTACCAAAGACCGTCAAGACTGACAACACTAGAAGGATTCTTCAGAGCCGGTGAGCCTCTGGAGGGCACGCTGCTGTGGGGTGTTTCAGCTGCACCCCTGCCATTAGTTTTACTTTTTGCTCAAAACATACAACTTTCCAATGTTTCGCTATGTTTCATATACCTTTGATAGATTTTATATATATATATATATATATATATATATATATATATATATATATATATATATATATATATACACACACACACACACACACAGATCTAGATCTATCTATCTTAAATGTTTTATTGTCATTCTATATTAACATCATTGTATAGTGTTCTTTCTGTTTCTCTTTATAAATGTCAATATTAATCTTGTATTATAGATCAATCTGGTTTTCAGATCCCAATCAGTCAGGGAGCATATTCTCTCCAAATCCAACAATGTCACGCAGGACCTGCAGGTGAGATCCTTTCTACTCAGCCCTCTTTTATTATATTATTATTATTATTGTTATCAAATCATGCATCCATTCAGCCTTGCATCCTCTTTCTCAGGTCTGCACGGTTCTGCTTATGACCCCAATGTACACATAATGCAGTGCGGCGCGGTCCAAAGCGCATACTACCACAACAGTTACATCCCTCAGCCTGCAATGGGGCTTCCCCAGCAGACAGTGCACCAGCAGCCGCAGCCGCTGTACTACAGCCAGCCAGACAACCGCGCTGTGATCTACCAGGTACCCCCGAACCAGCTCCAGCAGGGCTTGTATCAGCAGCCCTCCACCAGACAGCCTCCCTTCTACCTGCCTCCCTACCAGGACCCCCCGCTCAGAACCGGCAGCCTGCCTGTGAGCTTCCAGCCCCCGCAGGAGCACTACATCCAGTACCACATCCAGGAGAAGAACAGCAGCCTGCAGCCACCAGCGGACCTCACGCATTTCGGACTGAGACACGTGGCAACCTTGCTGCCAGGGAGCGCCGCAGCGCCGCTGTTACCAGGAGGCGCCCAGACTATAAAACTGGAAGCCCCGGGTGCTGCCTTCGAGTCGCAGGCTGCTGCTCTTGAACCTCGGATTCCTGGTCCATCGGTTGTAACAGCCCCTGTTCTCCCGCATGGAATCCTTCCCCGATTCCTCAAAATTCAAGGTCAGTCTTTTAAACCGCAGGGAAGCCCGGTCTGGGACAGTGACCTGTCAGAGTTTGCTTCCCTCCTCTCTGTTGTGAAAGATTCATCCAGCACTTCAGAGTGTGCATTGGAGGACCTGAATAAAACTTCCCAGCTCAGAGAGGATGGACCAGAAGGCCCCAAGCCTGATTTCGAGATTAAGAAAGAACCGAGGGAGGAACTCGTTCCAGATACTGGACCACTGACAGGCACGGCTGAAGTCACCTCGTTGGAAGAGGCCATGAAAATATTCCACTGCGAGCCAGATCTGGGCAAAGCAATGAGGTGCCTGGAGCACGCATTCCCAGCAAGCACAGAGACCACAGCTCTCAGAGAACCAGAGAACCAGGTCCACTTGCTAAAGACCGTCCCCAGCGGGACAGCTTCTCGTGCAGCTCCTGAAGAAGAAGTCTGTCTCGGCGGTCTTTTTAAAATCCTGGGGGCTGCAGAACCTGGACGGGAGATGGACTTCTTTTACGAAGTAGATAACCTGGGCTGGTTCTGCGAGTTTCAGATTTTCGGCCGGCCCGTGTCCCTGGAAGGAATGGAAAGGCAGGGGGCTGGTCCGGAGGACGCGATGGAAGAGCTTCACCTTTAAGGAGGATCGGAAGCTGGGGAGTCAGAGCGTGACTCGCCCTGTGCTCCCTCGAGACATCTCAGGAAAAAAAAAAAATAAGAGCGGATTCAAAAGGAAAAGAGAAAACAGAACATATGAACAGATAGATGATAGGTATATAGATATTTACTGAAAATATGATCAGTGTCACTAAAACTGTATTTATACACGCAGCTTCAGTAGCACACAGACAAATCCTGCAGAAGTAGGTCTTCATCTGATAACTCATGACAAACAAGGTGTCTGTAGCAAACATGTTTCAATACGGGGTCATTATTGAGGCAATCCACTTTTTTCATATAGATCTGCGATGTCCATTTCATACATTCATTCATGGTCAAGGTTCACTTATCCTAAACCAGAAGGGGCGTGTCAATTTCTCCAGGAGATGTACTCCTACCTTGAAGACAGAATTTCACAATACAACAGTACAATGAATATCATAGGGAAAGCAGGGAGCTTCAGTGCATTACACAACCTCTGTTTAAGAAAGAGAGACCATGCAAACAGTTAGATTGATCCATATTTATTAATGGCATACAGTTATTATATACAGACAGATGAAACGGTGTGCAGACTGTGTACTCTGTTCCATACTGTTTTCAGCTTGAAGCCCTGCCCAATACACTTTGCTTTGCCCAATGCAACAGCAGTAAATTACAGGCTTGAAATTCACCAGCAAAGGTTATGCCAATGTGACAATGAAAGGAATCAGCTGACCCCAGACAGAGCGCTGTATTGTGGAGGTCACAGGGTACAGCCTGCAGGTCTCCCCTGTCTTACAGCAGTCTGAGGCCGACAGACAGTTAGCACTCGTATTGAAAGCTGTGCATCACCATTAGAAACCTTTCTAGACTGCACTGTAACTCTGTTTAGAGGTCATATTGGTGGGTCGCTTTCTAGATTAAACTCTACGGGCTCCAGTCCTGAGCCACGTTCTGTACAGTGGACGAGGCCACGTGTTTGTGCGGTGGGGTGTCCAGTGCACGTGGTTTAAGTGCGGTTGAGACAATGCAGAGTTCTGCACGTTCTCCACTGTCAGTAAGTTACACTCCAGGTGTGTCGCCAGGTTGAGCAGCTGCAGTACTGGGAATACTATTAGGACCGCTGTTTTGGTCATTAACATTAGACCCCAGATCCCATTAAGTGAAAGTGTGCAATATCTTAGCAATCATAAAAAAAACATGTACATTGGAATCGTAAAATATACAACAATATTAAATATCACACATGCGCGAGAGATCAAAACATCTGCAAAAATACAATTTACATTGACAGTATGAAACAAAATCTTAAACAACTTTGTTTTTTTTTTGTAGAATTAAAAGAAATAGGTCAGATATTAATCTTTCTTTTTTTCTCCTTTTGATTAAAACAAGAACAGACTAAAAAACCCTCAGTTTTGACAAAGCATATTTACAGCAAACGGTTCAAATTTGGCCGAGCAAACTGTGCCCTGACCAGAACTGCTTTTCTAATACACATATTGTACATCACGAATGTTGCATTTGCTTGTACAGTACTTCATTATCCTTGCATAAAACTGCAGGAACTTCCACTATTTCTTCAAAACGGCTCCTATTCATGCAAAGAATAAAAAATAATGTTTTAAAAAGAAATGTTTGTACTTTCCAACTCAACGACAGATTAAAGATGTGGGATTATGAACCCGTGGCAGCTGCAGGTGACCCGTCTGGGTTTTCATTTTATACTCCCGGCGTGTGCGGTTCAAAGATCAGGACACTTTCTCCTCGATCTGGTCTTCAGTTTGCAGCAGCCGCTTCACCACGGAGGTCTTCCCATTCTCCTGTGCAAGCTGCAGGGGAGTCTGAGCTGCAGCGTTCTGGCAGTTCACCAGGGCGCCGTGTGCAAGCAGGGTGTGGACGGCCTGCAGATGCCCTCCTTTGGCAGCCAGATGGAGAGCGGTGAAGCCCTGCTTGTCAGCCAGGTTCACACTTTCAGAGCTGGACAGCAGGAGCTCCTTTATGACCTCTGAATGGCCCTCCTCAGCGGCCAAATGGCAAGCCGGTCTGTGGTCGTGGTCTTTGGCGTGAACATTGGCTTGCTCGTCGATGAGCAGTCTAACTGTCGGGAGATGGCCGAACTGGGAAGCGAGATGCAGAGCAGTCCACCCTACCCCAGTTCTTGCCTCCAGGTCCGCTTTGTGTTTGAGGAGCAGCCTGGAGGTGCTGGTGTGCCCAGTTTCAGCAGCCACGTGCAGCGGGGTACGCAGCGTGGCGGTCGGTACGCTGACGTCAGCGCCCAGCTCGATCAAGAGGCGCGCCATCCTGTAGTGGCCCCTCTGAGCGGCCAGGTGCAGCGGGGTTCTCCCGTCGGAGGTCTGGGTGTTGACGTGGGCCCCAGACTGCTTCACCAGCAGCTTGACGATTGACAGGTGGCCCTGCCAGGCTGCGAAGTGGAGCGGCGCCCAGTCGTCCTTCCCCTTCAGGTGCACGTCGGCCCCTCTGCTCAGCAGGACCCGCACCACCTTGTCCTGGCCGTGCTGGCAGGCGATGTGCAGCGGCGTCCGGCCCTCGAAGTCCGTCTCATTGATGGAGGCGCCCCGGTCCAGCAGCTGCCTGGCGATGGTTTCGTCCCCGCTCTGCGCTGTGAAGTGCAGGGGGGTGTACTGGTCCTCGTCCTTGGCGTTCACATTGGTCTTCCTCCCCAGCAGGAGTTCTGTGATGTTCTTCAGCCTCTTCTCCACCGCCAGGTGGATGGGGGTGGAGCCCCGGCTGTTGGCCAGGTTGGGGTTGGCGTTGTAGAGCAGGAGCAGTTTCACGGCCTCGTCGTTGGACAGCTGGACGGCGTAGTGCAGGAGGCTCAGGCCGTCTTCCAAGACGAGGTCCACGTCCTGAGGCTGCAGGATCTTCATCAGTTTGGCAATGTCTTCAGACATGATGGCCTCGCAAAGCTTCTTCTTCTGCAGATCTAAAGTCCCAGATTCTGAATGGAGGAGGAGGAGGAATAACACAGGCTGATGTTACTACAGGAACAGCACATTGCCCTTGAGCAAAAACAACATTACAGCCATGCTGAGCATATCCAGCGGGCAAAACAGGAAAAACAGCAATAAGGTAGAGGTGCGAAATATTACATGGATGCAACACCTGGGTAATAACGTTTAGCTCAAACCGTTTCTTCAAGGAATATCTACCGAAGGGGTTGGACTTCATTTCACAGCTGCATAAATACCCCTCATCATAATTGTTATTCTCATCATCATGAAATGCCTTAATTCTGTTTGTAGCATCCTGTAGCGCACATTTAAAGATGACTTATTCACTGTTTATAATCTTTAAACTAAAGCATGAGTGCTTTGAGAAGATGTATCTTTTCTAGGGTACCACTTTCTGGGTAGGGATGCTTTTTATGTGACTTATGCAATATATCTTATCCTTACAACACGTTTCAGAAAAAATTATTAACGTGCATTGCCATGCAGTGTATTTTTATTATTATTTCCGATTAGATTTGTACACTCATTAAACACACCTGCGTATACAGATTCAGGAACTGCCCTTCTTACTCACCGCTGGAAGAGTTTTCTTTTTCAAATGACAGCAACAAGGACCCTTGAGAAGAGAAGGCAGAGTCCACAGAGGAGATTCCCGAGAGCCTCTTGCTGGTCATCTCTTTACACTCAGAGTTTTCCTTCATGCAGCCGAAGCTTTGTGAAATCCCGCAGTCTATCTGGCTCAGAAGCTCAGAAAGACTGTAATCTTTGTCAGCAGCCATCGGAGCGGACTTCATCCCCATCTGCTCCACAACGATCTCCTGTAGGGAGAGGGAGAGCATGGGGTCTTTTCAACTGATCTGAACACAGACGTCATCTGAATTTAACAACAAAACAGCACCTTCCCTGATGTTTCATTTAATTTTAGACAGAGATATAACAGAGACTGACATCATGCATGTTTATTTTTTCAGAACCTGGCCACGAGAAGCTCTGTAGACTGGTGAGGCGACTGCTGATTTTGCCTGCTTAACACACGCTAGAACCAATGTGACATTCCCTGTGTGATCTCCAGCGAAGATGAGCCACTTTACAGCCAAGAACCTGTGTTCCCCTGACTGCACGACTCACCCTGCACACCACGCGGCCGTGCCTTTACCAGGGGAGACTCTGAGGGACCCCTGCGCTCCCCTGACTGCATGATTCACCCTGCACACCACGTGGCCGTGTCTTTACCAGGTAAGACCCTGAGGGACCCCTGCGCTGCCCTGACTGCATGATTCACCCTGCACACCACACGGTCATTCCTTTACCAGGGGAGACCCTGAGGGACCCCTGCACTGCCCTGACTGCATGATTCACCCCGCACACCACACGGTCATGCCTTTACCAAGGGGGGACAGTCAGGGAACCCTGAAACTGGCATTTTGGATGCGACACCACAAAAAAAAGCTTTGCATATTTCAGTTTCATTCCAGTTCTGTCTTGGCTTTGTATGCGTTCTCTTCTCAAACAAATCACAGCACTGAAAAAGATCACATCCCTGGTTAAGTGTACAATTGCATTGTGAAGCCTTACTGTACCTGGCTGCTGGCATCTTGCCTCTGGCTGGTATCTGTGTCCTGCTCATCGAGCATATCTTTGGTTTCCTCCTGTGGTTTAGAACACAGTTCCTCTGCCTCCGAAGTAATTTCTGAAAACATGACAATAATTATACAACTTTATTTTAGGGAACACCATATGGCGCTTGGGCATAGATAATAACACCCTTAAAAATCTTCTTACTTAGTCTCCAAAGAAATATTCTATATAAAAAATATACTGAAAATTATTAGAGAGTAATATTACTATCTGTATCAGCAAGGATGAAAATAAGACTCCTATTGCATAGCAGCTTCACCCATTCCAGGTTTTACTACAAGCTTGATCAGCCCCAGTGTACACAACACAATGCAATGTTTCACTGCATCTACACAACACAATGCAATGTTTCACTGCATCTACACAACACAATGCAATGTTGCACTGCATCTGTAACACAAAAGTATTAGTTTGAAAAACAAAACAAATTGGTATAAGTGTAGAAAGACAGGCCAGGCTTTTCAGCGATGGACAACTCGAGAGAATTAGAATACCGATCTTAAGATCTAAATAAGTCTCTCTGCTCCAGGTAAAGAGCGCGGACTGTCTCTCTGCTCCAGGTAAAGAGCGCGGCCCGTCTCTCTGCTCCAGGTAAAGAGCGCGGACTGTCTCTCTGCTCCAGGTAAAGAGCGCGGACTGTCTCTCTGCTCCAGGTAAAGAGCGTGGCCCGTCTCTCTGCCTCAGGTAAAGAGCGTGGCCCGTCTCTCTGCCCCAGGTAAAGAGCGCGGCCCGTCTCTCTGCCCCAGGTAAAGAGCGCGGCCCGTCTCTCTGCCCCAGGTAAAGAGCGCGGCCCGTCTCTCTGCCCCAGGTAAAGAGCGCGGCCCGTCTCTCTGCCCCAGGTAAAGAGCGCGGCCCGTCTCTCTGCCCCAGGTAAAGAGCGCGGCCCGTCTCTCTGCCCCAGGTAAAGAGCACGGCCCGTCTCTCTGCTCCAGGTAAAGAGCGCGGCCCGTCTCTCTGCCCCAGGTAAAGAGCGCGGCCCGTCTCTCTGCCCCAGGTAAAGAGCGCGGCCCGTCTCTCTGCTCCAGGTAAAGAGCGCGGCCCGTCTCTCTGCCCCAGGTAAAGAGCGTGGCCCGTCTCTCTGCCCCAGGTAAAGAGCGCGGCCCGTCTCTCTGCCCCAGGTAAAGAGCGTGGCCCGTCTCTCTGCCCCAGGTAAAGAGCGCGGCCCTTCTCTCTGCACCCCTGTCAGAAGACCCTTACCTTGGAAGGACGGGCGCTTGCTGGAGGTGTCCAGCCAGCATCTCTCCATCAGGCTGATGAAGCCGCTGCAGGCCTGCGGTCGGGAGCGAGGGATGGCAGACAGCTCCGGACGCAGCCCCTTCACCACTTTCACCATTATGTGCAGGATGTTGATTTCTTCTGTTAACAAGAAAGAGGTTCACAGGCTTATTAGAAATGCACAAACAGACTCTCTCCAAATCAGTGTCAAACCCATAACGGAAACTGCTTCTGAGACGAGACGAGCGCTTCAACAAGAATGTCTTCAGCTTGTGTTTTTGTTTTGTTTTCAGAACTCCTTGGATGAGCCTGAATGTGTCGCATCGTTCTCCGAAGATGAAGCACAGTTTACACTCCAGGAGGTAGGCATGGCAGCTCGGTTAAACAGTGGATCACCACTTTATGGTTTTACTTTGAAATGTGTTCATTTTTTATAACGTCCAGAGCAATGTAACCCGATGAATAAAGTAAAGTCAGGATGCATGAGTGGCAGGTTGAGCGCTTTTATCAATGGTGTTATAAACTGAGCAAAATGACTTTTGGTTACAAAGACATTTTTTTTTATTATTATGTTAAAAAGACACAGATTGGAAAAAGTTTAAGGATGTAAAAGGGTGAACATGTTGTGCTTTACAGGGCTGTCCTGTAAGCCAGCGCCAGCACAGCTAACAATGCAATGACCATGTGGAAAGGCAGTACAGTGGCTGATCAGAAGCCATGAATTCGGTTATTCTGAGTGAGGACTGAGAACCCTGGGGTGGGGGAGGGCTCATCACCAGTCCCTCAGTGTGCGGATTGTCAACAGCAGTTAAATAAATATTTTCAGATTTACTGGCAAAAACAATCAATCCTCGGGTGTAATCCTGACAACACCCTTTTGTTTCAACAGTCATGGAGAGAAAATGAATGGGCATGACTCTCCGTCTCTGCTCTACTGGCATGAGAGAATAAGAGTTCCAGTAATGCACGGTTACAGGAAAACGCTTCCCCCAGCGAGCCTGTGCACAACTTGTTTAGGCAACAGTATCCCGGCAACTGAAACATTACTGATTCACTCCTGAAGAGCGCTGATGATAGGACACGGAGTTCACCTCCAAGCTCTATTCAAACTGCAGTGCACTATGAGATTACAGGGATGGAAAAACGACTCCCATTGCACAGCAGCGTGATCCACTCCTGGTTTCACTAGGAGTTTAATAAGACACACCTGACCTTCTTAACGATACACTGTGGGCTTATCAAGCTTGTATCAAAACCTGGAACAGGCGAAACTGCTATGCAAGAGAAGCCTTATTCCCATCCCTGAATTCGAATGACTCCCAGGTATTACAGGACCACAGGAGCTGATTGGGTCCTATCTAGCAATCGTGAAGTGAAAGCCAAACCTTTTGGAACAGCTTCTGTGTTTAGGAACGGACATTTAAAAAAAAAAAACAAAGAAACACCAAACCTGAGGGCAGGGACCAAAATAGATTTGTACAAATAAACTGAAAGTAAGCTTAAAATAAATAGGAGCAGTGTTAGCGAGCGTGAGCCTGTTCTCAAGAGCACACCCCCGTCAATGACAACACAGTTAAAGATGAGATTGAACTGGGGCGTTCCACACTACACAAGACACAGCGCTGGAAACACAATGCTCTGTACTGAGCTGAGCTGAACAGTGAGGGACGGAAACACAAGGCTCTGTACTGAGCTGAGCTGAACAGTGAGGGACGGAAACACAAGGCTCTGTACTGAGCTGAGCTGAACAGTGAGGGACGGAAACACAAGGCTCTGTACTGAGCTGAGCTGAACAGTGAGGGACGGAAACACAAGGCTCTGTACTGAGCTGAGCTGAACAGTGAGGGACGGAAACACAAGGCTCTGTACTGAGCTGAGCTGAACAGTGAGGGACGGAAACACAATGCTCTGTACTGAGCTGAGCTGAACAGTGAGGGACGGAAACACAATGCTCTGTACTGAGCTGAGCTGAACAGTGAGGGACGGAAACACTGCCACCGTTTACATGCTATCGTATTTTGTCCTGTATGAACAATGGGAACACTGGGATACACTGTATGGTGTCTTGTGTGAATAATGGGAACACTGGTACCTGCGTATGGTTTCTTCTGTGTCAGTATGCCCCAGATCACAATGGAGAAGCTGAAAAATAAAACAACAAAAATACTTAGTGTGTCAACTTTACATGATTATAATAGATTAGCAAGTAAACCAAAAATACAGTTATTATAGGGATGTAAATAAGACGCCCATTGCATAGCAGTTTGAGCCATGCCTGATTTCACTATGAGTTTAATAAGACACACCTGATCTTTATACCTGTACACTGGGACTAATCAAGCTCGTAGTAAACCCTGGAATGGGTGGAATGGTGCTATGCAATAGGAGTCTTATTTCCATCCCTGTGCTAGGCTATTCATACGTTTGTTATTGAAGCTGGAAGCACCTTGAGATTTAAAATCTAGTAAAACTAGTTATTTTACAGGGTTTCCAAAGAAGACAGGTAACTGTAGACCGAGCCCGTCACTGCAAACACACACAGGCAATCAGCCCCCGCTGTGCACCGTGCCCATCACTGCAAACACACACAGGCAATCAGCCCCCGCTGTGCACCGTGCCCATCACTGCAAACACACACAGGCAATCAGCCCCCGCTGTGCACCGTGCCCATCACTGCAAACACACACAGGCAATCAGCCCCCGCTGTGCACCGTGCCCATCACTGCAAACACACACAGGCAATCAGCCCCCGCTGTGCACCGTGCCCATCACTGCAAACACACACAGGCAATCAGCCCCCGCTGTGCACCGTGCCCATCACTGCAAACACACACAGGCAATCAGCCCCCGCTGTGAACCGTGCCCATCACTGCAAACACACACAGGCAATCAGCCCCCGCTGTGCACCGTGCCCATCACTGCAAACACACACAGGCAATCAGCCCCCGCTGTGCACCGTGCCCATCACTGCAAACACACACAGGCAATCAGCCCCCGCTGTGCACCGTGCCCATCACTGCAAACACACACAGGCAATCAGCCCCCGCTGTGCACCGTGCCCATCACTGCAAACACACACAGGCAATCAGCCCCCGCTGTGCACCGTGCCCATCACTGCAAACACACACAGGCAATCAGCCCCCGCTGTGCACCGTGCCCGTACTGTTTAAAGTGTGTGCAACATAAACAAACAGTCAGAGAGATAAGCAAGTCACAGGCAGTGACGATACATTTGTGGTCTGATCCTTGGATTCTGAATGGAGGCCCAGAGGAACAGGTTCATACAGAAGGTGTGGGCTGTCTGACTCTGTGACTGGAACTACTGGCACAGATTGCATCGTGATCTGGGTGCGACTGTACCATATGTCCCGCTCTTGCAGCACTCTTGCTATTTCTGTGATGAATCACGCAGTGCCGCAGGATTCCCATTGCAGCCTGAATTCCTTTAGCAATTGATCATTAAATGAGACCCGGAAAACCTGCATGATTGTGGCTCTCCAGGGCCAGGGTCGGCCACCCCTGCCCTAGAATGCATTTATGAACATTTGTGCAAGCCCTGGTGTCACTGGGGATGACAGAGACCTTTCAGTGAAGAGTTTCAAGAACTGGAGGTCATTTTAAAACAGACACCATCAAACCTTCTATATAGAAAGGGCATGACTGGTCTGGGTTATAATTCATAATGATCTCTCTCAACTCTACAGCTTGTAGGAGCAACAGTAAGAGCAAGCAGGCAATTCGGATTACAAATCTCTACGCAGTGACCCCACAACCAGCAACCCCACAACCAGCAACCCCAACAGTACTATCTGGAATGGCAGTAAGGAATATATACAGCATCGATGATCAAAGAGTTACACTATTTAGTGAAAACATTAAAGTGATGCCATTATTTTATGTATGGGGGGGCGACAAACTGATTTAAAGAAGGACACACGCACACGCACACACACACACACACACGCACACGCACACGCACACACACACGCACACACATGCACACGCACACATCCCACCCAATTCAATCTATTGGGAATACTGACTAAATGGATGAACTAAAAGGAAAATGACCGACTTCTGTTTGGAGCATCCCCAAACTCCCAAACGCAATCCAACAGGAGCGGGCTGGTTCATAAACACTGACCGTTCAATCCACTCCACTCAGATCATGCCAAGCAGCGCAATGGACATGCAAAGTTCAGTCAGAAAAAGAGGAAGTAATTCAAAAAAACAAGGTGTATCCTTGATATTGGTATTAGAGGCCTGAAAAGAATTCAATACGCTGAATACGTTGAAATCTTGGATTATTATTAGCAGCAGCAGCAGTCGTAGTCATGGACCTTGACATCTATATTAACTACTGGAGTTGACTGTTTTATTAATTACAGCTGACGTGAGACTTGCAACAGCTGTACAAACCAACTGGCAAAAAGTACATTCCTTCAGACTGTAATTCCATATCAGTGTGTGGCGACACTGATAAAATCCCCTCGAGGTAGCTCCAAGGAATCAGAGCCTTATTGTGCACAGCTGGGTACACAGCACGTTACTCCTTGTTTTAATAGACCAACCTGTAAACATCATGCTTGGTGTTCGAGGTCCTGTGTTTGCCCTTGATCCTCTCCGGGGGGAGGTACGCGATCGTGCCACAGAAACCGTCTCTGCTGATGTCATCGGTGCTCGAGAACCCGTTCCATCTCGCCAATCCAAAATCGGAGATCTGAAAAAATCAATCAATCAACACAATTAAATAAATACACACGTTAATTACAAGAAGAAAAGGGGTTCCAAATAAATAATCATGAAACCCCATTACTTCACGCTGTTTATTAATAACAGGGGTTTCCTTCTTTAATCATTTGTTCTTTTTGGCATCTTTACAACGCTATTCATTTCACTCCGTGGGCCCTTCTGGTTTCCACGCCGGCGTGCTTTGGAACTCCCTTGCATGAGGAGTGGTTTGTGATTCATGCGTCGCGTGTTTTTCAAGTCAGGACTCGACCTGTCCCCTTGCCTGACCTATTCTTAGACAGGATTCTAAGTTCTGACTGCAGCACGTATTTTTATTCCATAGTTTTTGCCCCGAGGCTGTGAGGTGCGTGCGTGGATAGAACCTGCTGTAGAGCTGGACTGTAAGGGTGTTCTAGCGCCAGTTCACATGCAGTGTGTAGTTAATAGATAACGTGTCAACAGAACAGCAGGCACCCAGTGAGAATATAAAATCCCAGGCAAGGTTTACAGAAAATCTGTTTCTTCGGAGCGTAGAGAACCAGCAGCAGAACTGCTCCCAGGAAAGGAGTTTCTGGACCAGCAAAGCATCAGCTCTGAGCAGAGACACCAGAGCAGGCCATGGCTGGGACTGAAGCACAGGGTTAAACACAATGGGGAGGCAGTCTCAGCAGGTAGTTCTGCGTGGTGTTCCTACCCTTGTGGGGACTGTTCTGACCCTGTAAGCCTGTGGTGCACAACCCTGGACTCTCAAGACCCATCTCAGTCCAGGTACAAGCAGGTAAGCAGGTAACTCATTTAGGATCTGACTGGAACACAAACCCAGACTGGAATGGATCTGGGTTGGTGTGCCACTGCTGTAAGCACTATAAACAAGCCAGCACCTGGACACAGGCGTGGAGGAAGAATCACTGGGATCCTTTAAGACACAACTTGACCAAGCTTTGAGTTCAGCCGAGCTCAGATGGAGCCGAATGGGCTCCTCTCATGTGTGTGTGTGTGTGTGTGTGTGTTCCTGTGAACCTCATGCAGACAGGCAGGCTCCGGTACCTTCACGTGATAATGTGCGTCCAGCAGGATGTTGGCCGGCTTCAAGTCGAGGTGCAGCAGGGGGGGGTTCATGCAGTGCAGGAAGTTCATCCCCACGGCCGCCTCGTGAATGATGCGGAAGCGCAGTTCCCATGGTAACGGCTCCGAGGCCAGAAGCTTTTCCAGAGATCCCGTCTCCATGTATTCCATGACAAGTCCGACGGGGTCCTGGCAGATGCCGTACACTGGGAGGATGTAGCGGAACTTGGCCATTTCCATTTTCTTGGCTTCGTCGAGCAGCTCGGCGCGTTCCCTGCAACACAGTTACAAAACAATGAGGATAGCAGCACCCTACCAGCGAGGGAAACACACACAGGACTAGCCAAAACAATGAGGATAGCAGCACCCTACCAGCGAGGGAAACACACACAGGACTAGCCAAAACAATGAGGATAGCAGCACCCTACCAGCGAGGGAAACACACACAGGACTAGCCAAAACAATGAGGATAGCAGCACCTTACCAGCGAGGGAAACACACACACAGGAGTAGCACATTACCATTTCCCATGGTGCAAACTTTACACTTGAGCAGCAGCTCCTTGCAAACAAACCAACCTTCTTACACAGAGCGCAAAACCACAAGATCGTTCTTGTTTTGTACTACAAATCATGAGGCACCTGAAGCCCACCTTCCCAGTGCTTAACTCAAATAAAGGAATGCTTGTCATTTATTTTTTTTTGCACTATTATTTGAAGTGTGTTAACCCTTTAACCTGCTGATCAGTTCTAACGCTATAGAACATGCCTCCATGGTCTCTAAGCCTACTGAACAATGTACATGAACACCCACTTAAGCAGCAGGCGGAGCCCCAACAGACTTGCACAATGAACGCTCTGTACTCAATAAAACCAGACATGAAGCAAGAGTGAATGCTGGATTAAGCTTTGCAAACCTCTTGAGGTCTGCATGACTATGGTAAATGGGTGGAGACAGACTTCCTTGCATCCATCAACTTATTCCAATTGACTGTGAAAAGCTGAACCCAAGTGTCTGTGTGTGTAGACAGAGTGGTTAAGCTTAAATCTGACATAAAAGGCGAACAACAGAATGTACCAGACAGTGTCAAAACCAGCCTCAGAGGGAGGGGATCCGAATGTACCAGACAGTGTCAAAACCAGCCTCAGAGGCAGGGGATCCGAATGTACCAGACAGTGTCAAAACCAGGCTCAGAGGTAGAGCATCCGAAGTAAATGAAATACGACTTTCCAAGATAATTTGCTAACAATTTTGCTGTGTCCTAATAATAAACAGATTCCTATTTAATAGTCTTCAGTGCCAGTGCAGTGTTTTAATCAGATTTGTTTTTCATATTAAATTGTGGGGGTGGAGGAGTCTCTAATGTAATTTTTTTAAATGCTGCAAATGTTTCAACAAACTGGGGCTAAGGAGGCGACATTAAAATCCTGAATTATCAGGATTCAAATAGAATAACAAAAAATGCACCGCCCCCCCCCAAAAAAAGCCATACAAACACCAGTCCATATGCACAGACAAACACCAGTCCATATGCACAGACAAACACCAGTCCATATTCACAGACAAACACCAGTCCATATGCACAGACAAACACCAGTCCATATGCACAGACAAACACCAGTCCATATGCACAGACAAACACCAGTCCATATGCACAGACAAACACCAGTCCATATGCACAGACAAACACCAGTCCATATGCACAGACAAACACCAGTCCATATGCACAGACAAACACCAGTCCATATGCACAGACAAACACCAGTCCATATGCACAGACAAACACCAGTCCATATGCACAGACAAACACCAGTCCATATTCACAGACAAACACCAGTCCATATGCACAGACAAACACCAGTCCATATGCACAGACAAACACCAGTCCATATGCACAGACAAACACCAGTCCATATGCACAGACAAACACCAGTCCATATGCACACACACAAACACCAGTCCATATGCACACACACAAACACCAGTCCATATGCACAGACAAACACCAGTCCATATGCACACAGACAAACACCAGTCCATGTGCACAGACAAACACCAGTCCATATTCACACACAAACACCAGTCCATATTCACACACAAACACCAGTCCATATTCACACACAAACACCAGTCCATATTCACACACAAACACCAGTCCATATTCACACACAAACACCAGTCCATATTCACACACGTTTTTAAGGACTGTTTAAGGGATTTGGATAAAAACAGTGCTTTGAAAAATAAGACTAGTCTTCTTATCCTCTCTAAAACAAGATGAAAAAGGGTCCCGCTCTTTCTTAATTAAAGCCCAGTATCGTCAGAAAGGACACTTTTCCCCTCCAGGTATCTCTAACAAAAAGTTCCCACAGTACCCACAGGAGTCTGTGTGGTCCAGTGGTTAAAGAAAATGGCTTGTAACCAGGAGGTTCAAATCCCAGCTCAGCCACTGACTCACTGTGTGTGACCCTGAGCAAGTCACTTCACCTCCTTGTGCTTCGTCTTTCAGGTGAGACGTGGTTGTGAGTGACTCTGTAGCTGATGCATAGTTCACACACCCTAGTCTCTGTAAATCACCTTGGATAAAAGCGTCTGCTAAATAAATAACAAATAACAGTACATTTGCAGACTTCACATGGCTATACTACACATTTAAAATACTTTACAACAGTTTGGCACTTTTGTTTTTTAAAATCTGCTTTACCACACCTCTGTGGCCTCACAATGCTTACCTGTGCTTAACCATGCCTTCGCTATACTTCACTACTCTTTGCTATACCTTTACTATGAGAACATGCCCGCTGGCACATTCTGTTTCTGTCTGCTGCAGTTCCAGACAATGTCAGCATTAACATCCTGAACAGACTAACTGGTATAGCAACATTGCTCATTGCCTCCAGAAAAAAAAAAAAAAAAAAAACTGCTTCAAAACACAGATAAGATCAGAATTTTTCCAACAAAGACTATTTTGAGCGGAATTTGAAAAGGATCGTGTACCACGGGTCGTGTACGAGATGTTTCGACAACGACAGCAGGACCCGGGAACCGCACGAGCTTCACAAAGATAAACTGCTGCTACAAGCAGGGCCTATTCACCAAACTGGAAGGAATGCTTTACAGAGCGGTTACTGCCATGCTCTCAGGATATTACACTGTATTAATAAACCCTAAAACAGGTGAACGGGATTAGCAAACTGACAACCTGCTTTAATTAATCAAAATTCATCAAAACAGACTTTATAATGTATATTTTAAACAGTCCTAAAATAAATTATTCTTTAATGTTTCGTGCATAGGACAATACAGAATGCAGATATTTTACACTGTGGTTATATTATATATATGTTCATATTTTTGCGTATGACAAAGAGTCTTGTTCAAGTTGGATTTTCCAAAAAGTGAATTGCAAAAGGTAAAGGAAGTGGCTCACACAATACTGCCTGTTACAATTACATAACAAACCAAATTACCAGGTAGGCTGACCTGCTATTTATAATAAGTTACACCAAAAACAATTCCAAACACAGGCAGACTTCAGCTGTCTAATAATATAAATCATACCAGCTCTATGGATTTGCTAGTACACATACAGAAAGAACAATAAAAGCACCTTGAAATAGTTGCCATGGAAACAGGGTTCAGGTGGACTTCAAGCCCTCTTGTTGTGCAACAGCCCGCGTCGAGGTACTGCTTCACAGATGTGTCGCTGTTTCATTTGTGTTTTACTGTGTCATTTCCCTGATTAACCCAAGTGTTAAGCAGCACACTGCTGAATCCATTCCCTAGTGGGATGAATATTATTCTTTAGAAAAACACAGAGATGCGTCTCAAAGTGTGGACTTTCCCGGAGCGTCAAGCATCAGAGGAACAGATAGCCTGCTGTGAAGAAGCTGTTGGATTGATGGCCATTCACATCCCCACAGAGACATCAGAGCTATACAATCGGCTGACATCAAGCAGACACCTAATCAACCTGCCAATAAACTACCTACGTGCTAACTGCAGATCAGCAATAAACTACCTACGTGCAGACGAAGGACTGGGAAACATCGTAGCTATCCTAACACACTCTTCTCATCTTCACCGTGAAACATCGTAGCTATCCTAACACACTCTTCTCATCTTCACCGTGAAACATCGTAGCTATCCTAACACGCTCTTCTCATCTTCACCGTGAAACATCGCAGCTATCCTAACACGCTCTTCTCATCTTCACCGTGAAACATCGTAGCTATCCTAACACGCTCTTCTCATCTTCACCGTGAAACATCGTAGCTATCCTAACACGCTCTTCTCATCTTCACCGTGAAACATCGTAGCTATCCTAACACACTCTTCTCATCTTCACCGTGAAACATCGTAGCTATCCTAACACGCTCTTCTCATCTTCACCGTGAAACATCGTAGCTATCCTAACACGCTCTTCTCATCTTCACCGTGAAACATCGTAGCTATCCTAACACGCTCTTCTCATCTTCACCGTGAAACATCGTAGCTATCCTAACACGCTCTTCTCATCTTCACCGTGAAACATCGTAGCTATCCTAACACGCTCTTCTCATCTTCACCGTGAAACATCGTAGCTATCCTAACACGCTCTTCTCATCTTCACCGTGAAACATCGTAGCTATCCTAACACGCTCTTCTCATCTTCACCGTGAAACATCGTAGCTATCCTAACACGCTCTTCTCATCTTCACCGTGAAACATCGTAGCTATCCTAACACGCTCTTCTCATCTTCACCGTGAAACATCGTAGCTATCCTAACACGCTCTTCTCATCTTCACCGTGAAACATCGTAGCTATCCTAACACGCTCTTCTCATCTTCACCGTGAAACATCGTAGCTATCCTAACACGCTCTTCTCATCTTCACCGTGAAACATCGTAGCTATCCTAACACACTCTTCTCATCTTCACCGGGAAACATCGTAGCTATCCTAACACACTCTTCTCATCTTCACCGGGAAACATCGTAGCTATCCTAACACACTCTTCTCATCTTCACCGGGAAACATCGTAGCTATCCTAACACACTCTTCTCATCTTCACCGTGAAACATCGTAGCTATCCTAACACACTCTTCTCATCTTCACCGTGAAACATCGTAGCTATCCTAACACACTCTTCTCATCTTCACCGTGAAACATCGCAGCTATCCTAACACACTCTTCTCATCTTCACTGTGAAACATCGTAGCTATCCTAATACACTCTTCTCTGTGAAACATTAAGAGGTGGGGAAACACCCATTAGGAACACATGCAGTATTTGCCCCGGGGGGTGACGCTGCCACTCTTGCCCAATGGTTTTGACAGTGCAGACTTACAGTTACAAAGGTTAACAAAAAACTCTTCTTATGTTGATTAGTTGGCATGGGAATTTTCCCCCAACAATGGGCTCCATTATAAAACACTTCCAATACAATACAAAAGCACATTCAACACACAGCAGCTATACTCTTTGGTTGAATGTCCTAAATGCATTACGAAAACAAAACAATGTTCTTTGATTGTAAGAACAGTTTTAAACATACATACATACATACATACATACATACATAGATTGGCTTCAGTGAGTTACAGGAAAATAATTCCATCTAGTGTTTCTGTGACGTCATAAGCTATGAGACTGTTCTATGTGGTTATTCGTTAGTGCTTCAGCTTTATTTGGATGATTGTCTTTACCTTGTTTTAATTTCCCATTCCTCTTCAGTTTCTCATTTAAATCACTTTTTTTTTTTTAAAGTATTCTCATTTTGTTGATCATTAATGAACATTTCTGTACTATGGGTGTTGTCGAGTGATTGAAAACGAGACATTTTGTGTTTGAATTGAAAGTGACGGTCTCGAGGAGTCGAATGGGTCAAAGTTCAAAGTATATTTTCTTCCAGGGGAATTACAGTATCACTTTTTGACGTCACTGCTGTGGTATTATGATTTTTTTTCTTTTTAATGGCTCAGGATGCAAATATATAGACTTCTTGCCCAAATGTTCTATTCAGCAGCCCATCGAGGGATTATTACTGTACAAACCCCCAGGACTGTGCTATAAAATGTAAACTGTGTGATCCCAGCCCATCGAGGGATTATTACTGTACAAACCCCCAGGACTGTGCTATAAAATGTAAACTGTGTGATCCCAGCCCATCGAGGGATTATTACTGTACAAACCCCCAGGACTGTGCTATAAAATGTAAACTGTGTGATCCCAGCCCATCGAGGGATTATTACTGTACAAACCCCCAGGACTGTGCTATAAAATGTAAACTGTGTGATCCCAGCCCATCGAGGGATTATTACTGTACAAACCCCCAGGACTGTGCTATAAAATGTAAACTGTGTGATCCCAGCCCGTTTTAATGGCATGTCAATGATCTTTACTTGACGGGATTCGTTCTGAAGGTCCTTTGCAGGTTTTGATTCCTCGTGCAGGCAGGGGGAGATGTTTACTCTGTGGGACAGGACTAGTTGCTGATCTACTGAAACAACCTTGTACACCACATGGCATACATCTGAGGAGGCAGCAATCAAAGAGTGCAGTCTTTATACTTCATTCAGGACAGAGCATTTTCAATATTAACACAGAGTCACTACACTGATACAAATATTCTCTGATTAAGCAGAGCTTTTAAAAAAGAGATGCATGAACTTCTAGCCCGCTCTCCAACAGCTGAAAAAAAGGGTTCATGGACAGCAAACTGTGACTGCATTAATAATAATAATAATAATAATAATAATAATAATAATAATAATAATAATAATAATAATAATAATAAGGGTATTGAACAAAACTTTCTTTTCAATTTTAAGAATATGGCTCACAGGCACAAGCCAAAGCCAGGGTCGAGATCAATTCCAATTCCGTTTGAATCTATTCTAATTCCAATTCTAATTCCATTTGAATCAATTCTAATTCCAATTCCAATTCCATTTTAATCAATTCTAATTCCAATTCCAATTCCATTTGAATCCATTCCAATTCCTTCAAAAGGAACAGCAGCGTGGGTAGATACCCTCATACAAGTTCAGGATGCACACTGCACGCTAGACTGTAGCTTATCATGCTCTCCCACGCACACCTGTCTGCTTTACCCTTATGACACTGCAGAAATCCCTACCCTATCACCATGTTAAAAGCACAGCAATCTGCAATGTGAATATAAATAGCACTTAGGACTTTGAGGGGGATGTGAAGCAATGGCATGCAGGCTTTCCATAACACAGAAGGAATGCATTTATTTATCGTGTTGAATAACCTGCACCTTTCACATACACCAGAGTGATTCTCCAAGCTTTAAAATCAACATGAATGAAACACACATGCAGCAAGTTTGCAGCTCCTTCCTTTAAAAAACAGATTGATAAACCCACAGACAAAGAGTTCCTTAACCGGCAAATGAACTGCGTGTGCGTCAGAAAGGGAAATTCGAATGAATGCGTTTGAATAGATTTCAAGAACACGGACCGTGTTAATAAAGTAAACGTCAGAAATGATTGACACACACAGTCAGGAACAGAAGGCACACCTGGGTCTGGGGTGTTTTTGACACAGATCCACCAGTGAAAGATTTCCTTTAGTGGTGTGGTGATTATTAAGCAAAGACGAGATCCACATTGCATTGCTAGCAAAACAATTAAAAACCCTGCAGTTCAAAGTGAAGGTGTCAGGTACCCAGTTCAGCGTGACAGGACAGGGCAGGGCAGGACAGACACAAACAGACAGACACACAGACGCACAGACACACAGACGCACAGACACACAGACCCAGCAGCTCCCTGCAGTTCAAAGTGAAGGTGTCAGGTACTCAGTTCACCATGACAGGACAGGGCAGGGCAGGACAGGACAGGACAGACACAGACACAAACATACACACAGACACAGACACAGAGACAGAGACAGACAGACAGACAGACAGACAGACACAGACACCGACACCTACTTTTCATCCACGCGCAGGCTGGGAGGGCACTTGATTGCCAGCCATGTTTTCCAGTGTACATGTCTCACTTTGTAAACTTGCCCAAATCCACCAGAACCAATTTTCTCCCACTTCCCAAACTCATCACAGTCAAACGTCTTGAGCAGCCCCATTCCCGAGGGGGAGCTCTCCTGGTGCTCCATGTCCAGTAGTTGACACTCTGTTTGTTCTGTTGTTTTTACCCAGCTCTGTACCTTGAGCTTCCCTGTTCTCTCACACTGTTTGCCTGGCTGTTATTTGCTCTACTCCCTTCCCAGGTGATTAGGGAGTGTTCATGCACCTCGGGGTACTGTGACATCATTTCCTGTCAGAAGCTCGCTGTTTTGTTTTCTGTTCAGGTACTGGCTGCCCTTGAGATTTCTATCAGGCTGTTTACAAATATGGGCATTACAGCATATACCGGCTGTACGGAGTCTGTGCAAGCGAGATGCTTCTCATTGAGATTTCTGGAAGTACAGATTTGTTGTTGACAATAAACAACTCAGCCCCGTAAACTAAATCAGTCTTGACCGTTAGCTTGAAGCTCTTCCAGAATATGCCTGTGTCATATAGTATGTAGCCCTGGTTCAGTAAGAACACATTTGCAATATGTATTTAAATGGAGTTTGTCAGACTGAACCACAGTGATTCAGAGGTAGTCTGTTCTAGAAGCGCAGCTTTGCAACAGGCGGGTCAGTCAGTAATACTGATTGCGGAACCGGCTTGAGCAATATCGCGCAACCAGACACGCGTAATTACAGAACATGAAAACAACAGGACCGAGTCAAAGCTTTCCGAATCGGGACCATGCGTTCTGAATTACACGAACCCCTCCTGCTCACTCGAGGCGTCTCCAATAACGCGGAGGCTTGCTCCAGTTTTCCTTATCCTTTAATCTGTAGCACAGATTTTGCAAGCTCTTGCTAGTCGTCATTTTCAGCAGGATCCCATGCACTGCAACAAAAGGCAGGAGGTGTGATTGATTGTGCGCTACAGTGCAGGTGCGTGCTTGCATTCGAGGCGGATCAGAGGAACAATCCTGATAAACAGATCTGTTTATTTATATCACTGTAGGTTCAGCTATGGCCACACGTTTTGCATCACTTAGAATTTTAGGATTGAGACATAATCTTAAAAAAAACACTATATGAACATAATTTAAATCTTTTATTTAACATCATGTGATTAAAGAAACTACAAAATGATACCGCAAAAGTCTACAGGTGTACCTACACAGGAAGCCATAATAGTTTAGTACAGTACAGACTAGTTGATGTTAGATTTTTTTTCGCTAACTATATGGAAAAATACAAAGCTGTATGTAATTCAATATGTCAAAATAACATTATTCAGCAGCTTTCATTCGACTTTATGAAGCGATTCTTTTGAGTGACGCAAACCTTTCGTCCATATAGCTGTAGTTATCAGCGTAGAGGAATTATCAGAACCGACTCAGTCCGCTGTCTCTCCGAACCCGAGCTGACATAAAGAATCGGCAGCCCAGGATTAGGGCTGAACCATGGTCTGTGAAACCAGCTGAATATTATGATCGAGGGCAAAGTGGGACTCAGACAGAAAGTACAAGAGCAATTCGAACGTGTACGTTTCAGTGACGTCCCCATGACCTTCTGAAATGTTACCCGACTTGGGTACGTGTGGAGCCTCGAATACTTCCATGGTAAGGTGTAGTGCTACATTCTCAGCGTCACATTTACAGGACAGTCAGGACTTTAACACGCTTATGTTAAACGCCGTTTGTGTCAGCACTGCCATTTATTGGCACTGAAAACAGGACTAGTTATCAGCACGATTATATAAGAACATAAGAAAGTTTACAAACGAGAAGAGGTCATTCAGCCCATCTTGCTCATTTGGTTGTTAGTAGCTTATTGATCCCAGAATCTCATCAAGCAGCTTCTTGAAGGATCCCAGGGTGTCAGCTTCAATATTACTGGGGAGTTGGTTCCAGACCCTCACAATTCTTTGTGAAAAAAAGTGCCTCCTATTTTCTGTTCTGAATGCCCCTTTATCTAATCTCCACTTGTGACCCCTGGTCCTTGTTTCTTTTTTCAGGTATTTTAGCCTGTCTGCATACGACATGCCTTTTAAACCCGGGATAATTCTGGTTGCTCTTCTTTGCACTCTTTCTAGAGCAGCAATATCCTTTTTGTAACAAGGTGACCAGAACTAAACACAATATTCTAGGTGAGGTCTTACTAATGCATTGTAAAGTTTTAACATTACTTCCCTTGATTTAAATTCAACACTTCTCACAATACATCCGAGCATCTTGTTGGCCTTGTTCATAGCTTCCCCACATTGTCTAGGAAGGCTGGTTCATGTTGTGTCTTTATATACCCCTTGGATAGAGTTCCGTCTGTAACAGATTTGCTATTGCTGCAGAAGCTGGGATTTACAAAACTTGTTCAGACACGGTAACTGAAATACAATTTTTTTTCTTCATTGAAAAATAGAGCACACCTGTTTGAGCTTTAAAACAGAGACAATAGCCCGTGTTAAACACACTGTCTTCACTACTGTCTGAAGTGCACGTTTTTAATTAACATTTTATCAAATTCTGTATTAAGAGGTAGTGTGTGTGAAAAATCAACATTCTAACACTGATGGAATTACAGAAGCATTCTCTTGCAGTTCATGCAATAAAGGACAGCTTTGTAAAGATGCCAGCTGACTTCATAACCACCCTGCATGTTGCAGCCTGTTGAGATTCCTTTAACTCGACGTGTCGTAGCATTGAGTGTGGGTTTAGTGCTAAACGAGCACTTACTGTACACTTTGATGGAATTACTGAAGCATTCTCTTGCAGTTCATGCAATAAAGGATAGCTTTGTAAAGATGCCAGCTGACTTCATAACCACCCTGCATGTTGCAGCCTGTTGGGATTCAAACACTGTAGCTTGACATGTTGTGGCATTGTGAGTGTGGGTTCAGTGCTAAACACGCACTTTCTGTACACGTTCATGACCATATATAAAAGCACAGATCACACACGCACTGACATGTGTACAGTTTGATTATCATTGATTTAATACAGTCACACTGTGCATCAATACTATCGAAACGCCAGAGCTGAATAATGACAATGCAAAACATTTCAGGGCTGTGCATTACAATCTCAGATATTTTACAACATGCATTCATCTAAAATGGGAATTACAATTAGCATGAATTATGAAAAGATTCATAATTTAACTAAATCTTAACCGCCCCAAAATATAGAAGATTCATAAAATGCCCATAACTGGTACTGGGCTCCTGCCATTTCAGAAAATGTAATCCCTTTGAAAGCGAGCTCAAACCCTTTGAAAACGAGCCTTTGCTGGTATAACAATGCACACTGGTGATTTCCATGGCTTCACTTTCTGGGCACAAAACTGGTTCACAGAACCACATGTATATCATTGAAAGATTCCTCTCACTAGTTCAAAAAAAGTTTCAAAAACAAAAGAAACTGCTGCTGTTGCTTCCTGGTACTGAATCACTTCCTGTGTTGTTCAAATTCGCACCAATGGTCCATCTCCAAGCAGACCGTGTGACCGCACAGCAACAGTGCCAGGATGTAGGGCTCTCCATAGCCGTGCATTTGAAATACACGCAAATCCCGAACTGACGTAAAAAAAAACACGTGGGAAGAAATTCTAAACACAATAAAAGAGGCGCTGGTAACAATGTTAATAAAGCCAGTAGGAGGTATTAGATTTCACAGCACTGGGTAAGGTTTGTGTTCAAGTGCTGCGCTTCAGCAAAGAGAGTGTGAAAGAATCCTGCAGTTCAACCTGAAACTAGGTGAGGTAAGAGAATCGCTGATCACATGACCTCTTTACCAGGTTTAGAAAAGAAACGGTACAACAGACGCTGGACATGCATCTGCAGCACACCTGCAGAAATACATAAAACACATTACTGTTCCTAGAATAAGACAACTGGAATTCCTTTCACTGATACATTCCCCATGAGCCTGCCCCCATTAATATGACAAATATACACCCCTACCTTAACATTGCACAGGGTTTGTCTTTTTATATTTTCGTAATCTGTCGGGATATAAAAAGTCCCAAAAAACACAAGAAACTGGAGAGAGAAAGAAGAGTTTTCTCTTACAAAACATTGATGGAAATAAGACTCCTATTGCACAGCAGTCTCACCCATCCCAGGTTTTACTACAAGCTTGATTAGCCGCAGTGTATAGTTAAACTCAGGTGTGTCTTATCGAACTCCTAGTAAAACCAGGAATGGATCACACTGCTGTGCAATGGGAGTCTTCTTTCCATCCCTGTAATCTGTTTCTTAGTGCACTGCAACTCGAGTGGAACTTGTAATGAACTCCATGTTCTATGATCTTCCAAACAGAAAGACAATCAAACAATCTGTATTCCCAGCCCCCTGGCTACTTCTGTGAGCGCCTCCACAGCCCCTGAGCGGTGCGTGTGCAGCCCCTGCCCCTCCTCCTCCTCGGGCGTGACGTTGCTGAGGGCGCAGTACACGGGCTGGGGCTCCGGCTCCATGCCGCTGCTCTGGGAGCTCTCCCCCCCAGCTGCAGGGCCGCTCCTCCGGGGCTGGCTGCTCCACAGCTTCCTGGGCGTCCTCTTCTTCACCATGTTCTTCATGATCTGCTCCGTCACCTCCACCGTCTCGTAGCGCACCATGTTGAGACGCAGGTAGCCGTCCTCGTCCTCCTTGTACCTGGAACAAATCACAAGCACAGCGTTTCACAAGGCTAATAAATATTGGATGGATATACACACGCAACACTCAGTTTAGTATACATAAAGAGATATATAGTACTGTGCTCTGTACCTGAATCGAGAGTGTCCCGATGGCCACTTGAGCTGGTGCTTCTTCCGGAGGTGGAGAGTGAGCGTGTAGCACCAGGAGAAGCACTTGTCACAGAGGTGACACTTGTATTTTGCCACCATGTCCCCCTAGATAACAAATAAATACATACAGAAATAAATAAATCATTGCATAACAGCATAAAAATCTCCCTCAGCATTTACAACTCAAACATGGTGACTCCATTCTCAATCCAAAAGCATTACCTTCTACCCTTTTCGCTCTTGTTTTGTGCCAGACCAATAAATGGGATATGAGCGGAAAGCTCTCCAACCCCTCCTGGCTACAGCGCTGTTTCATTGAAGCACAGCAGGGAACACTGCTTGCCATTTCCACCTGGTTTAGAGTTCAAATTACAACGATCCCCACAACACACAGGTAATATACTAGGGTTTGTTTTGGGGAAGTCTTCAATTAGAACACCGGAAAATGAGCTACAAAAAATGGTCACATCACAATAAAAAAAATAAAAACAAAAAGGTTGTGCATTGAGCTGCAAAAACTACTCAGCGATATAAAGGAAGTTTGACAAAAACAAAACCTGTGAAGCAGTGACATCTAGTGGGGAAAACGAAGATATGCAGTTTGATCTACCGCACAAACACTGGATCTAGATCTGAATAGCGCCTGTCTGATTCAGTTCCAGGGCACAGAGACACAGTCTACACACACAGTGCTAGATCTGAACAGCGCCTGTCTGATTCAGTCCCAGGGCACAGAGACACGGTCTACACACACAGTGCTAGATCTGAACAGCGCCTGTCTGATTCAGTTCCAGGGCACAGAGACACGGTCTACACACACAGTGCTAGATCTGAACAGCGCCTGTCTGATTCAGTTCCAGGGCACAGAGACACGGTCTACACACACAGTGCTAGATCTGAACAGCGCCTGTCTGATTCAGTTCCAGAGCACAGAGACACGGTCTACACACACAGTGCTAGATCTGAACAGCGCCTGTCTGATTCAGTTCCAGGGCACAGAGACACGGTCTACACACACAGTGCTAGATCTGAACAGCGCCTGTCTGATTCAGTTCCAGGGCACAGAGACACGGTCTACACACACAGTGCTAGATCTGAACAGCGCCTGTCTGATTCAGTTCCAGAGCACAGAGACACGGTCTACACACACAGTGCTAGATCTGAACAGCGCCTGTCTGATTCAGTTCCAGGGCACAGAGACACGGTCTACACACACAGTGCTAGATCTGAACAGCGTCTGTCTGATTCAGTTCCAGTGCACAGAGACACGGTCTACACACACATTGCTAGATCTGAACAGCGCCTGTCTGATTCAGTTCCAGCACCCCCCAGTCACACTCCTACCTCATGAACTCTCTTGTAATGCTGGCTCATGCTGTGGGCCATGCGGGAGGAGTACGTGCATCCCTCCACGTCGCAGTGATAGGCGGCTCCTTCGTTGTGGGTCTCTGTGTGCTTACGGAGGTCGTGGGAGTTTTTAAAACTGGAGGAAAGCAGACAGAGAGTATCCTTAACCACCCGTGTTACAATAAGAGTTCTTGGTTCCCCTAACCCAGTGCTTTAGTAGTACCATACAGGCTGATTGACAATGTTTAATACACACACCCTCTCAATATCCCTTCATTGTTTAGAGATGTGTAGTTTACAGGACTACAGACAGGCAGTACCGAAGATAGACTACTTTACAGGTAAAGAAGCAACCAATAAGGCCGCAATGAAATGCTGTCCACATACAGTACTGTACGCATGCTGCAGTAATGGATTGAAATGCTGTCCACATACAGTACTGTACGCATGCTGCAGTAATGGATTGAAATGCTGTCCACATACAGTACTGTACGCATGCTGCAGTAATGGATTGAAATGCTGTCCACATACAGTACTGTACGCATGCTGCAGTAATGGATTGAAATGCTGTCCACATACAGTACTGTACGCATGCTGCAGTAATGGATCACTTCCCATGATGGCTTTTCTGATTGGCTACAATCATTCACAACATGTTAAAGTTTTAACGTTTAAACGTTTTTAATCCTGAAGTTTAAACACTTGGGAAATTCAAGGGAAGCTAACCCCCTACACATGAGCCTCCCCTCACTGAGCCCCACTCTTTGCTTGTATAAAGATAATGAAGTGTGTCCACCTGCTTTCACAGAAATCACACTGAAACGGGCGCTCGTCGCAGTGTCGAAACTTGATGTGCGTTCTCAGAGAGGCAAGGGTGGTGCAGGTCATGTCACACAGAGGACACTTAATGTGGTTAACTGGAAAACAAGAGACAGGAAGACTTATATTGAACATGTCCTCTACAGGCTCTCTAAAGAGTTTATATTGAACATGTCCTCTACAGGCTCTCTAAAGAGTTCATATTGAACACATCATCTACAGGCTCTCTATAGAGTTCATATTGAACAAGTCCTCTACAGGCTCTCTAAAGAGTTTATATTGAACATGTCCTCTACAGGCTCCCTAAAGAGTTTATATTGAACATCTCATCTACAGGCTCTCTAAATAGTTTCGTCAAACTGTAAAAAGGGGACTATGATGTATTCTGATGGGAGGGAGCAGGCTAGTAATTTGCCATGACATTTTCATACAGGCAGTAGAGCAAGTCCATCCCTATGGCAGAGCTACCAGAAGCGCTCTCTGCAAGCTGACCAGCCATTTAGTTCCTACCTGCCCACAGGAGGGCGAGGGAGGGAAGGAAGGAAGGGGCTGGTGAAGAATAGAGAACACAAACTCACCGTGCTGGCGAACGTGATCTCGCAGCAGCCTCTCATTGGCAAACGGCTTGTCACAGTGCTCACACACCAACGACTCTGGAGAATAAAACACAGGAGACAGAAGCACACACTGAGTGCAGTATAAAACACAGGAGAGAGAAGCACACACTGAGTGCAGTATAAAACACAGGAGAGAGAAGCACACACTGAGTGCAGTATAAAACACAGGAGAGAGAAGCACACACTGAGTGCAGTATAAAACACAGGAGAGAGAAGCACACACTGAGTGCAGTATAAAACACAGGAGAGAGAAGCACACACTGAGTGCAGTATAAAACACAGGAGAGAGAAGCACACACTGAGTGCAGTATAAAACACAGGAGAGAGAAGCACACACTGAGTGCAGTATAAAACACAGGAGAGAGAAGCACACACTGAGTGCAGTATAAAACACAGGAGAGAGAAGCACACACTGAGTGCAGTATAAAACACAAGAGAGAGAAGCACACACTGAGTGCAGTATAAAACACAGGAGAGAGAAGCACACACTGAGTGCAGTATAAAACACAGGAGAGAGAAGCACACACTGAGTGCAGTATAAAACACAGGAGAGAGAAGCACACACTGAGTGTATTTCTCACACACTCTTTGTTTTGTTCACTTGCTGGTCTGTCATACAAGAGTCTTTAAAATCTTAAAAGGAGTTGACACCTAACCCAAACCATTACTAGAAGCACAGTGCAGAAACCAGGACCAGAGGACACAGCTGGAAATGAAGTGCAGATCAATTTAGGAGACAGAAGGAATGAGACACTTCTCCACACAGACAGTGGTGAGGGGATGGAATGGGCTGCCTAGTCATGTTGTTGAAGGAGACACTTCTCCACACAGACAGTGGTGAGGGGATGGAATGGGCTGCCTAGTCATGTTGTTGAAGGAGACTCTTCTTCACACACAGAGTGGTAAGGAGATGGAATGGGCTGCCTAGTCATGTTGTTGAAGGAGACTCCTCTTCACAGAGTGGTAAGGAGATGGAATGGGCTGCCTAGTCATGTTGTTGAAGGAGACTCCTCTTCACAGAGTGGTGAGGGGATGGAATGGGTTGACTAGTCATGTTATTGAGGCAGAAACACTGGAATCCTTTAAGACCAGACTTCTGAGATCAATCGGCTACTAGGAAGCGGATGATCTCAGATGGTATATTTTATTATGTAGCGGCCCGGGGGCTGCACTCACCCTCGCTCACGCACTGCCTCTGGATGTGGTCGAAGAACTTGGTGTTGCTGGCGAACATGCAGCCGCAGGTGGGGCAGGACACCACCCTCTCCTGGGTGTGGCTCCTCAGGTGCTCCCGCAGTCGGTATTTAATCTTGAAGGTGGCGTCGCAATCTGCAAGCGCACACAGGGCAGGAGGTTTCTGAGAGCTCACATGTCCCTGTGACAGGCTTGGGGTCAATTCTACTGCCTTTTTAAAATCAATTCCTAATTCCTTCAAAGGAACTGGGAACTGATATTTAGAGCCATACCAGCTGTCGTGACAGCTGATTTTACAAAGGAATTGGAATTGATTTTACAAAGGAATTGGAATTGATTTTAAAAAGGAATTGGAATTGGGAATTGGAATTGATTTTACAAAGGAATTGGAATTGATTTTACAAAGGAATTGGAATTGATTTTAGAAAGGACTTAGAATTGGAATTGATTTTAAAAGGGAAAGGAAATTTAAATTGATTTTAAAAGGGAAAGGGAATTGACCCCAACCCTGCGTGGCACTGTAAAAGGGGTGCGAGATGAGACACAGAAATGTATTAAAACTAATCCAGTCTCTTCTATCGTATTACTCTGTGTACAGTGTACCATCGTTATTTCACAATGCAATGAATGTAACGGGCAGTGTTTGTGTGCTGCACTGCCGTTACGGATTCTGTCCTGGAGAGCAGGGACGTCACTCTACCTCTCCAGCAGCAGGCGAGGGCGTCCTGTCTGTTCGGGAGGGGCTCCTTCTCCGTGCACTGAGCGTGCATGTCCACGTGCCGGTAGAACCACTCAGGGTTGTTAAAAGTACTCTGTACGAAAACACACAGAATCAGCAAGACCTGCAAGAGACTTCTCTGTCAACACCCCCCTCGGTGCATGCGGGGGGTGCGGTATATATATATATATATATTTTTTTTTTTTTGTATTAATGTATTTTTAATCTAAATCAAAAACGTTACATCCAAGTTTCCAGAAGGTTTGTTTTAATAAATAAAAAATAAATTAAAAAGTGTGAAGTTTTGAGAATGCTAGAGAGGTCATTTAGCAGTGGTTTAATACGATTCAGACTGCACTGGGTGGCCTTAATATTGAAACTGAAGAGGCACAACCAGCTTGCTTAAGAGCGATGGAAAGCTGAAACTGCAGACAAGCAGGAAGGGAACCTGTGAAATATACTGGAGTGGATTTGGCCGAGGAGAAGGAATGAAAAGCAGATTCAAGTCATTTTGTTGCATTGGTACTTGCCGGTAATGCTGACACAGTTTTCTTGTAGTATTAAAATGCCGGTAGTAAACAGGATACAGAAGTGGCTGCTTTAATCTCTGAAGAGCAGAGCTGCAGTGAAACTAATGGACTTCAGTAGTAATGAAACCGCAATTCAATAGGAGTCTTATTACCAGCCCTGACTGCACTTCACCACCGCAGCTCCACACTGATCCAAGACTGCAGTCCACACTCGTGTCACAATAATAATAATAATAATAACAACAACACAGCTGGAAATAAGGTTCCTATTGCATAGCAGTTTGATCCATTCCTGGCTTCACTATAATAAGACACTCCTGAGCTTGTTGCCTATACACACTGAGGCTAATCAAGCTCCTAGTAAAACCTGGAATGGGTGAAGCCGCGATGCAGTCGGAGCCTTATTCCCATCCCTGCTGCACTGAGCTGTGGTGCACACTCACGTCACAGTGTTCCCACTGACACTCGAATGCCCCCGACAGCTCCGGCACCAGGTTCTTGCTGTGCAGGTCCTGGGAGCAGGCTCTCAGCTCCGGGTGGGACAGCAGCAGCTGGGATCCGATGCACTTCAGCTTGGCGTGGAAGGTGTGGAAGTTCACGTGGACTACCAGCTCTCTGGGACTTCCGATCGCAATGAACTCGCAGCCATTCCACAGACAGGCGTAATCATCTGGAACACAGACAGGAGTAATCATCTGGAACACAGACAGGAGTAATCATCTGGAACACAGACAGGCGTAATCATCTGGAACACAGACAGGCGTAATCATCTGGAACACAGACAGGAGTAATCATCTGAACACAGACAGGAGTAATCATCTGGAACACAGACAGATGTCAATATTATATAATGTAAAGATTTGTTTTTTCTTCTTCTAAGTAATAGGTTCCGCCATGCCAAGTTGTTTGAATGTAAACTATGTACGCAGTATTAGTGTGGCTGTGCATGGTGGAAAGGAGAGTTAAACTGCAGAGTTTGTGTGCAGCTATCTGGTCAATTCCTGTTATTCAATTCCTTTTAAAAATCGATAACCAATTCCGATTCCAATTCTCTTTAAATCAATTCCAGCACATCATTGATCAAAACTGCAATTATTATTCTGTTATAACGAGTTTCTCACAGTGGCAAGAGGTTATTTAAATTGAAGTCACTGTTAAGTCAATTAAAATGGCTTCAAATGAACGCAGCTGAATAATCACAACCATTCAAATATCAATTCCAATGGAAGGAATTGCAAATTGAAAAACAGGATCTGAGTCCAACCCTGATGGCTACAGACTGACTTGAAGTTTCTGTAGTATGTAACTGGTTTTATTTCATTTCAAAGCTGATGTACTACATGGAAACCCCTTACCCCAGAAGATAACAGGTGCAGTTAAAAATCAATGGCATGTTTACCTAGTTCCTCCAGGGCTTCCCCATCCCCCAGGTGTTCTTTGAGGTGCAGGGCGGTGTGGTCACACAGCTCCTCCATGCTCTTCCCTTTGAAGGAGCAGGACGCCCACTCACAGGACACCACCAGCTCTGAGGGCTTGCTCTTCCTGGCCATGTCTAGAGAGGAACCGAAATACAAACAGAGAACTACTCATAACAAAGGGGTGGTGGCTTTTCAATCTACAGTATATTACAGGGGTGGACAGCCCTGGAGAGCAGCACGGCTATTCATCTAATGTCATGTTTCATATCCTTTTATATCTACAGTATATTACAGGGGTGGACAGCCCTGGAGAGCAGCACGGCTATTCATCTAATGTCATGTTTCATATCCTTTTATATCTACAGTATATTACAGGGGTGGACAGCCCTGGAGAGCAGCACGGCTATTCATCTAATGTCATGTTTCATATCCTTTTATATCTACAGTATATTACAGGGGTGGACAGCCCTGGAGAGCAGCACGGCTATTCATCTAATGTCATGTTTCACAGCCTTTAACTAATCTAGGGGTTTGGATCATTCATGGGGCAGTTTATATGCTGTCATACTATTGACAGCATATACAACTATTTTTTTTTTATTTTTTTTTTAAAACATACTTCTAAGTCACCTGAAATAAAACGAGTCTCCATAACAATAACACTCATTACACCTGTGAAGGAATCACCAGAAACGAGTACCTGCTTGACTCCACCTTAGTTCTATATAATATATATGAACACTGATGCTACAATTCTGTGATGCCAGTGTTCAGCACACACTTGTATACACTCGCACTATATATTGGTGAAGCCGAGCATCTAGCGCCTCAGAATCAACGTTTTCAGTTTCAAAATGTATTGATTTGTTAAAATGACAACCTATATAAAATGGTAGCAGGTGAAATACAGACAAAGATATCTGGATGCCCACTGTATGCATTTACAACTGAATGCTTCGAGACACGTAATATGCCCGCCGAAACAAAACGTTGTTTACTTTTGATGTTGCCGTGTCTCTCAAAATAAGTATTTACAACATAATAATAACAACAGCAACTAAGCGTATATTATTACAGATGCAACGTGTTAAAAAAAATGCAGAATCCCCTTTACATTTTGGAGTTGCGCATTTTCACTTTCAGTCACACTTGCGTTCTGTGAGACAAGGGATTATTTTCCATTTGGGCCCCGTCTCCCCTTTTGGTAAGTTACATATTTTTTGTATATTAAAACACGACAGTAACATACATCTATTGGTTATTAGTGTTATTTACAAAGTGTCCCGTCCGTAGTATGATGCGCCCCTAGTTTTCTATTCTGACAACGACACGTCTTGTTAAACGCGTATGAATTTCAAATTGCACAAGAATAACAGTGTGTGTGGTATATCTAAAAAAAAAAAAAAAAAGCACTTCGCTTTAAAGTCCTGTTTTTTATTACCTTCAAAATCCTTCACAGTAAAACAAAATGTGCTCTTTTCTGAGTTAGGATATCAACAAACGGGTCCCGATACTCATTTCTCTTCTGCTCCCTTCCTGTTGTTTTTCTTTACTTCCTGCTTTTGTCCCACCAAGGCACAGCACTCACATTTACCGCGTAAATGATCTCACAAAACTCGGTTCCGCCCACCAGCACATCTTTCATTGTAATTGGGCGGTTGAGCCGCCAGTCCCGGTTCTTGCCGACACACCTGTAGTAAAGAATTGTGGGATTTGGAGTTCGTCATATATTTGTATACTGTGCTCTTAATACAGTATGCTTTTAAATGGTCGTACATATCCATTTGAGAGTGACTTTCCTATTTTAAGGAAACGTCATGCTGGTGAAAAGTACAGCTGATGGTTTAAATGCCTGGAAAGAAAATCATGAATTAATTTAAACAACACTCAAATATATCAGTTGCATTATTATTATTATTATTATTATTATTATTATTGCAATTGTTTTTTCACTCTTCAGTTGTGCTTAACAATGACAGTATGGAATAATGATACAAATGTTTGAAATGTAATTTCTAGTGATTCTCAGTGCTGCTTTTCTAACCCTGGACTCGTTTCTCTCTCCTTTAGTTTTCCTGTATTCCCTGACAGTCACAGGACTCTGAAATGACTGTGCCTCAGTCGTAGGGTTCCCTTTTTCAGCCTGGTTTTAGAACACACAGCTGGTCAGGTTCTCACTGGTTAAGAGTTCCAGCACTTTGTGCTCTGCACACGTTCCAGCAAAGCTCTACAGTTTAATAGAGGCAGTCCTTTGTTGGTAACCCCATACACACAACACTTGCAACTCACATACGATAAAACATAAAACGAAATTAAAATCACGACAGGCGAGCATGAAAAAAAAGTCTTATATTTCAATAAAAAAAAAAATATATATCATTAAAAAAATCTAACCAAACCCATCACTGTCTCTAACAAAGCGTTCCCAAATAGAGGCAGTTGAAATCTTGCCCATTCCTTGTGCGCTCCTTCCATCTTCCAGACACACCCCCTGCACGCGGCTGTGCAAGGCCTGCACACAAAGCCTTCTTTTTCCGTGAAGCGCACCTTCCTGCAGAGCTCTGACTTCAAACTTTCATTTTATGGTCTTGCATGTTTTGCTTGATCCTTTGCATTTGTGTCGGTCTGAATAGATAACCTGAAGTCACTTTCCAGTGTAATATTGCATTCTTCACCTGGCACAGGTATTTACACCTTCACTAGAAGTGTGAGTAATTTAAACGTCATTATATTTCCAATTGAATTCCTACAGGGAGTGAAAGAACCAGGACAAACTTTCACATCTCTACAAGCTGAACTCATCATAAACAGACACTTATTTGAAAATGGGATCTTTCCCTCCCAGAATGAAGAGCCCCTCCTGTCTCTGAACAGCGGAGCAGCATTCAAGCGGTTTGGTTTTTCTGTTTATCTTTTTATGACCTAAACTTTATTTTCTGTTGACTCCTGTGAAGCCTGTTTAAGCTGCCACAGGGATAAAAGTGAATTTCATGTGTTACAGGGAATAGGAACCCACTGTAGTGTCCTGCGGGCAGCAGGGGGAATCCTAAAACATGTAAACACAGCAAATGAACCTGTAGTTTTGTGGCAGGATTCCCTTCAATAAAAGTGCAGCCCAAACCAGGTAAAAACTAAATGAGATCAACATGATGCAGTACTAATGAGAGGCAAGGGAATGATTTGTAAAACCTTATTGACATTACTGCATCAAACAAACAATATTCCAGAGGCTCAGAGAAGGAGATCAGAAGCAATGACTGCACACATCCTTCGTATGACTATCATTCATATATATAGTCCAAGTGCAGCCTGGTTGAGCAGAAGTGAACCGACACCACAAGGCTGTCTTGAAACACAAAGCGTTTACTGTTTCACTGATCAGGACACGTGGAGCTTTGTCTCTTCATTCTCACGCCCTCTTTAACACAGGAAGGTTATGCTGTGAAGTCTAGAACATCAGCATAGTGTGAGCATGTAGCTCCAGGCAGGGTCACGGAGCTCGTGCCCCACTGCATTCTGGTACTTGTAGTCCCGCAGCTCTTCATGCAAAACTGTCACAGTGATCCTGGAGCTACATCGTCTCCCAAGCACAGAAGGGCTGAGCCTTTTATATTTAGTGTTTCTAGAGCTATAGTTCCAATGTTCAACAGCAGAGATACGAGTCCAGATACTTCTGCCTGCTACTGGCTGCTGCTCAGAGCCTTTTGAGAAAGACGCCAAGCCAATTGCAACCATGCAGTCAAGACACAGGATACACTGTGCCTGCTTTCATTTACAAATCACACATGGTAGTTTGTTTTTTTTTGTTTAATGCTGCAACACAGAATAGGTGACGGCATCACATAAATGCATCCCTCCCTCCAAAACAAACACACCTAACAAGAATACAGTGGAGCTGAGAATGAGAAACCAGAGGCAGCGCGGTGCACTGATCCGCTTTCTTACAGGAAAAAAAATACAAGAAGAAAAAGACAGGGCAGATTTCTTAAGCCACCGTTTTTCTGTTTGCTGTTTTTAATGTCAAGTCATCTCATAGCTGCATGTATAACCGCAATGCGGCACTGGGGCCAAGGAACGCGGATATCCCACAATGCCACGCACCTCCGCGGGCTACACTGCCTTAATATCCACCTCCCCTGCAATGTGTTCTGTTTTGTGTTTGATTCTTTTTTGTTCATGATATCCTTTTTGTTTTCTCAAGCCCGGCTACAGCACTCCTCCCAAGCAGCAGCAGCAGCAGCAGCAGCAGCAGCACTCCCATCATTACAGAATTCTGGTTCGAGGGCGGGTTGAAAGAATGCAGCAGCTGATCAGTAACCGTACATCTGCTGCTGTTGCTGCTGCTGCTGCTCCCCCTCCTCCTGGCCCTGCTCCTGCACAGGCACCTCCTGCTCGGCCTGCTGGCCCCCCGCCCCGTCCCCCTGCTGCTGCTGGGGCTGCAGCCCGTCGGTGGGGCTGCCCTCGGAGGGGGTGAGTGGCCTCCAGGCGAGGGCCGGGTTGGTGATGGGGTTCACAAAGGTGGCCAGGTTGATGAAGTGGGCGACGGACTGCGCCGGGGCCCCGGGCCCCTGCACCGAGGGGAGCTGCAGGTCAGCGGGCCGGTTGAGCAGCGTGGCCGAGCCGCTGACCGCGTCGAAGGTCACCGTCAGGATGGAGCTGTCCAGGGCGAGCTGCGGGTCGCCAGGGCTCAGGTGGCTGACTGCTACAGGCTGCAGGCTGGTGAACTGCCCTCCCGCCGCGGTGGTGATGGGGGTGACCGAGATGCTGGTCAGCCCCATGGAGCTGGAGGGGGCGGCCGTCACACTGGGGTCCGCCATGGTCACCACCACCTGCCGAAAATAAAAGCAAACCACATTAGAACAGAGAAAGAGAGGAGCACTGGGGCCCTGTTAAACTGACAGCCCTGGAGACGGTACAATCCTCTGTGTCTATTCTCTGTACAAAGATACATTCCTGTCATTTTAGAGCTTGAAAAAAAATCTACAAACAACTTGGCATTTATGAGAAACCTTAGAATTACTGGTGGCACTTTAGCTTAGGGATCCGTTCCACAATCTATACGTGATAACGATTAGAAATAATACAGCTGAATTATGACACACTTTTGAAATGGTTATTTGCTGTAACGTGATACGAATGTTATAATATACTGTACAGTAGTGTGCACGTTTATCAGAACACCTCACGATCTGTCATTTAAATATATACCTACCTGCAGGAAAACCTCTGGGTGTGAGAATTAATGTTCGGTCACTAATCAGTGATACAGAAACAACAGGCACTCGTGCTTTCATTAGGCATCTTAAACAACTTCTAAAAGTCTCATGCATTTTATCATGTGTGGCTACGTGTTCCTTTTCTCTTCCTATTTTAAATGAATTGCATGTGATTCATTTGCCTATGTTTTCCCCCGCTGTTCCGTTCCAGTGGTTTGATTTGATAAGCACGACAGAAGCAATGGGGTGCTGTAATGAATGTACACTCTGCTGTATATTACCCAGGCCAGCCCCTGACCTGCTGAATGCTCTGCACTGCAGAGCTGGTCTCGTCTCCCAGGCTCCCTGTGAACTCCACCTCCTTGTCTGTGTACCCGCTGTAGGCAGGCTGCTCCCCCTCCTCCCCGGCAGAGCTTTTCCGCTTCTTCTTCGCTGGCCTGGGAGTCCTCGCCGGCTTCTCCCCCGGCAGGTCAGCCTCGTCCAGGGCCAGCTGCGGCTAGACAGCGGGGAGGAAGCAGAGCTTTCATTTTATATTGCTCATTTCAGCATTGTGAAGCAGCCTGTTGTTTAAAAACAGCTCCAAGACACTGTAATGAGATCTATCCATAAAGAAGAGAGTTACTAATTCTCAGAGCTATTCTCCAAATTGTCATTCGAGCAATTGTTTTTTTTTAAATGAGTAAGAAACAACTTAATACTTTATTCCAGCCCCTAAAATAAAAGTCTCAGTTTATTTCTGGTTGGGTAACTTTATTGGCTGCATTTCTCCTTTCTGAAAGGATCATGCTAATGACAAATTGGAGGAAACAGCTTTGAGAATGTAGCCCTATTATTAGTACTACTACTGTACATTATTCAATCTGTCATCTCATACTGAGGAAGCATTCGTACAGATTCAGCAGCAGATCACAGTGAACTGCTCAAGCTCTTGAAGGCAGTCTTGTTTTGTATAGATTCAGCAGTAGATCAGATTGAACTGCTCAAGCTCTTGAAGGCAGTCTTGTTTTGTATAGATTCAACAGTAGATCAGATTGAACTGCTCAAGCTCTTGAAGGCAGTCTTGTTTTGTATAGATTCAACAGTAGATCAGATTGAACTGCTCAAGCTCTTGAAGGCAGTCTTGTTTTGTATAGATTCAGCAGTAGATCAGATTGAACTGCTCAAGCTCTTGAAGGCAGTCTTGTTTTGTATAGATTCAGCAGCAGATCAGATTGAACTGCTCAAGCTCTTGAAGGCAGTCTTGTTTTGTATAGATTCAGCAGTAGATCAGATTGAACTGCTCAAGCTCTTGAAGGCAGTCTTGTTTTGTATAGATTCAGCAGCAGGTCAGATTGAACTGCTCAAGCTCTTGAAGGCAGTCTTGTTTTGTATAGATTCAGCAGCAGATCAGATTGAACTGCTCAAGCTCTTGAAGGCAGTCTTGTTTTGTATAGATTCAGCAGCAGATCAGATTGAACTGCTCAGGCTCTTGAAGGCAGTCTTGTTTTCCCTAAACTCTGCAATTCTGTTTGCATGCTTTTCAGTGGAATAACACTGTAATGAATAGAGAGCACCAGTGACCATGCAAGTATACACTGTGGAGCTGGATTGGGATTGCATCAGCCAGATAGGTGGGTGATGCAATCCAGGATGATTTCCCCAGGGCTGTAGTGCTCTAAGCCCTTAGCGTTCACTATGACCAGCTCCTAATGCCCAAAGGAAAGAGATGATGCAGCGATGGAAATAAGACTCCTATTGCAGAGCAGTTTCACCCATTCCAGGTTTTAATACAAGCCTGATTAGCCCCAGTGTACAGGGAACAAGCTCAGGTGTGTCTAGTTAAACTCGAGAATGGATCAAACGGCTGTGCAGTGGGGTTCTTCTTTCGATCCCTGTTATGAGACGCTCCAGACAGCACGTACCTGCACAATGCTAATAGTGGAGGCATCAATGGTGCTGCCTTCATGTAGCTCATCCTCAAAGTCATCGATCCTCACGGATATGATCTGCATGTAGAAGAAACAACCATCAGCACCCTGCATGCAGATCTGCATTGCATGGGAGGAGTGCACTGGGTGGGGGGAGTGCTCTACTGTACATATGCACACGAAGGCATTAGCCAGACACACTTCTTATGCTTGTGCTTGTTCTTTATCAGTAATAGAAGCTGTTTGTTTCGAGTCATGGTCAATGATCCACTTTTCCCAAATACAGCGCAGCAATGTAAAACAACCACATGAAGGCTTTAGCTGAAAACAACAAGCTTGGTTAAGCAGAGAGCGGTCGAAGACCAGGGGTTTAGCCAACCTTCCAGTCCAGGTCTTTGTTCCAACCATAGCGTCAATTATTAACCCTTTCAGTCTTTCTTTTTGTCAAGCTGAAGAATAAACTCTTTTATTGAGTATTTTTTTGACATCTATTTCTCCACTAGCTCAGACTGGGACCGAGGAGTCCCGTGAGGTTCCAGCGTGATTTCTACACTACATCAGACTGGGACCGAGGAGTCCCGTGAGGTTCCAGCGTGATTTCTACACTACATCAGACTGGGACCTAGGAGTCCCGTGAGGTTCCAGCGTGATTTCTACACTACATCAGACTGGGACGGAAGGGTTCCCGTGAGGTTCCAGCGTGATTTCTACACTACATCAGACTGGGACCGAGGAGTCCCGTGAGGTTCCAGTGTGATTTCTACACTACATCAGACTGGGACCGAGGAGTCCCGTGAGGTTCCAGCGTGATTTCTACACTACATCAGACTGGGACCTAGGAGTCCCGTGAGCTTCCAGTGTGCTTTCTACACTACATCAGACTGGGACCTAGGAGTCCCGTGAGGTTGCAATGTGATTTCTCCACTAGCTCAGTCTGGGACCTAGGAGTCCCGTCAGGTTGCAATGCGATTTCTCCACTAGCTCAGACTGGGACCTAGGAGTCCCGTGAGGTTCCAGCATGATTTCTCCACTAGCTCAGACTGGGACCTAGGAGTCCCGTGAGGTTCCAGCTTGATTTCTACACTACATCAGACTGGGACCTAGGAGTCCCGTGAGGTTCCAGTGTGATTTCTACACTAGTTCAGACTGGGACCTAGGAGTCCCGTGAGGTTCCAGTGTGATTTCCGGTGGCACATGTTAACATACAGCACTAAGATAAGGAGGGACCTTCAGGTCCTGCCATGACTGACAGGGTTAGAAACCAGTTAAAAACTCTGACCGGACCCCTAACCACTTCAATGCTTTATTGGATCTATTAACCCTGCAGTGGACAGTCCATACTGGAGCAGAGCTGCCTCCCCTGTCAGGACCCCCACTGTTGGGCTCAGCTCACTTCAGGATGCTTGCGTCTCATGTGCTGGTTCATGGAGGCTCGGGTGGGTTAGGGTTAGGGTTAGGGTCCCCTATCAGGACCCCCGGTGTCGGGCTCAGCTCACCTCAGTGTGCTTGCGTCTCATGTGCTGGTTCACGGAGGCTCTGGTGGGTTAGGGTTAGGGTCCCCTATCAGGACCCCCGGTGTCGGGCTCAGCTCACCTCAGTGTGCTTGCGTCTCATGTGCTGGTTCACGGAGGCTCTGGTGGGTTAGGGTTAGGGTCCCCTATCAGGACCCCCGGTGTCGGGTTCAGCTCACCTCAGGGTGCTTGCGTCTCATGTGCCGGTTCATGGAGGCTCTGGTGGACACCTTCGTCCCACACAGGTGGCAGCTCTGTGCCTCCACCTTCTCGTGAGTCAGCTGGACGTGTTTCTGCAACATGTACTCGGTGACGTACTTCTTATCACACACTGAGCACGTCCAGGTCTTACCAACTGTGAGAGACACAAAGACAAACACAAACAAATACATAAATAAAAGCGTTAGAGCAGCTTTGTTTTACCAGAAGGATGTATCAGCAGTATTTCATCATCATTTACAAATGTTAAAGCATGTGTGTGTGTCTGTCTGTGGTCATGCTTGGGAACCAGATTTAATCCCGCAGTCTGCAGCTAAAAAACCATAAACTTAAGTATGCAAAAAAAAAAAAAAAAAAAAAAAAAGGAGGATTAAAGATGTCAACGGTACTAAACTCTGTGGTGTTTTGAATACAAGCTGTTGTGTGAGCGAATGTTATACTGGAGGGCTGGTGTTCACCCCTCCTTCACTTCACCTGCAGAATATTTTAAAAAGGTTTCAAACAAACCAAGAACACACCTGTGTGAATCAGTTTGTGTGTTTCCATGGTGTTCCTCTCGCTAAACGTCTTTCCACACAGCTCACACATGAAATCTTTGATTCCTAGGAGAGGAAATACAGCATCAGTGTAATCAATCAATCACTCCCCCCGCTCTCCCGATTCCTCTCATCTCTGCATGGAAAGTACTTTATTAAATAAAGGAGTACGCAGCAATCCATGCAGAGCTCATGAATGAGAAACAGAGCACAGCTCAATCCATGCAGAGCTCATGAATGAGAAACAGTGCACAGCTCAATCCATGCAGAGCTCATGAATGAGAAACAGAGCACAGCTCAATCCATGCAGAGCTCATGAATGAGAAACAGAGCACAGCTCAATCCATGCAGAGCTCATGAATGAGAAACAGAGCACAGCTCAATCCATGCAGAGCTCATGAATGAGAAACAGAGCACAGCTCAATCCATGCAGAGCTCATGAATGAGAAACAGTGCACAGCTCAATCCATGCAGAGCTCATGAATGAGAAACAGTGCACAGCTCAATCCATGCAGAGCTCATGAATGAGAAACAGAGCACAGCTCAATCCATGCAGAGCTCATGAATGAGAAACAGAGCTCAGCTCAATCCATGCAGAGCTCATGAATGAGAAACAGAGCACAGCTCAATCCATGCAGAGCTCATGAATGAGAAACAGAGCACAGCTCAATCCATGCAGAGCTCATGAATGAGAAACAGTGCACAGCTCAATCCATGCAGAGTTCATGAATGAGAAACAGTGCACAGATGTTTCTGCCCATCTCCCATCCTCTCTCAGCTCATTCACATTGAGACAAAGCCACTGCCAGCCCTGGTCCGACACGAGCTGATGTACCACTTAGCCCAGGAAACTAGAGCTGCCCTGACACTGTGCCCAGGAAACTAGAGCCGCCCTGACACTGTGCCCAGGAAACTAGAGCCGCCATGACACTGTGCCCAGGAAACTAGAGCTGCCCTGACACTGTGCCCAGGAAACTAGAGCCGAACTGACACTGCTAGCCCATGAAGAGCAGAGCGGACTGCCCTGATGCAGACTGTCACGAGAGACCCTGGGATCAGCTCCTCACCAGTGTGTCTCTTGTAGTGCTTCAGCATGTTGACCTTCTGTGCGAATTTGCGGCTGCATTCTTTACACTCGTACTCCTTAATGCCCTTGTGCAGCTTCATGTGGTGACGCAGTGCGTGCTTCGTCTTCATTCCTGGTAGAAGAGGAGAGAACGACACAGAGAAATTATATTTTCTTTGCATAATAATATCCAGACGGTGGAGAAACTGAAATGTTCACATGAACAGCCACATCTGAAATAAGCCTTTGTGTGTGGAGGGGTGCGAGCTGCTGAAGGACGCCACACTGTGCTCCATTGCATGCAGCGTTCGAATGAAGGAAGGTGCTGACGTTGACGTCGGCACATCAACACTCCTCTACTGGCCACAATGTCCACACCTGCACAGTATCTAGTGTCTGCCTTTTGTTTTAAAAACTAGACTAGCTCTTAAGCAAACAGATAGGGTATACCAGGCAAGGAAAGAAGACTCCCGTTTTCCTGGTTTTGAGTTTAATAAGACACACCTGAGCTTGTTAGCTATACACACTGTGGCTGATCAAGCTCTTAGTGAATCCGGGAATGGGTGAAAGTGAGTCTTGTTTCCTTCCCTGGTATACTGTGCTAGGAGTTGTTTCCGCAGGTACCTTTCCCGCACTCCGCACACAGGTAATCTCGGATGTTGTCGTGGACCCTCAGGTGCTCCTTCAGCATGTCTTTCCTAGCAAAGGACTTCCCACACCGATCACAACCATGGCTCTTCACACCTAGCGAGAACAAGAGGGTCAATCAATCAATATATCAACCAATTAATATATCAGTCAACCAATCAATATATCAACCAATCAATATATCAGTCAACCAATCAATATATCAGTCACAGCCATGGCTCTTCACACCTAGCAAGAACAAGAGGGTCAATCAATCAATATATCAACCAATCAATATATCAGTCAATCAATATCAATCCCAGTAATGGCTCTTCACACCTAGCGAGAATAAGAGGGTCAATCAATCAATATATCAACCAATCAATATATAAGTCAACCAATCAATATATCAACCAATCAATATATCAGTCAATCAATCAATATATAATTGAATCAATATCAATCCCAGTAATGGCTCTTCACACCTAGCGAGAACAAGAGGGTCAATCAATCAATACATCAACCAATCAATATATCAGTCAACCAATCAATATATCAGTCAATCAATAACAATCACAGCCATGGCTCTTCACACCTAGCGTCAATCAATCACAACAGTACAAATGTTATTTATAAATCTATTTTACGAAGCGTGTTTAAACCTACCTGTGTGTATAATTTTGTGTCTTTCCAGGTTGCCAATGCTGTTAAATATCCTCCCACAGATTTCACATGGATGAATATACCTGAAACGATAAGCACACTTTCACAGAACTTGCGGTGTTACATTCTGTTTATTTCAGTTTTCTGATCACTAAACTGCAGTGACACAAGCTTCCTCTCACCTTGAAACCTGCCAGCAATGATGTCACTCTCTCAGCCACATAGGAATGATCCTGAAACTGCAGAGCAGGGTTTCCCAATGAAACTGCAGTGTGTTCAACAGGAGCTCCTGAGAGCAGGGCAGTGTGCCTTTAAACTGTGTAGAGACTTCAGAGCAGGGTTTCCCAATGAAACTGCAGTGTGTTCAACAGGAGCTCCTGAGAGCAGGGCAGTGTGTCTTTAAACTGTGTAGAGACTTCAGAGCAGGGTTTCCCAATGAAACTGCAGTGTGTTCAACAGGAGCTCCTGAGAGCAGGGCAGTGTGCCTTTAAACTGTGTAGAGACTTCAGAGCAGGGTTTCCCAATGAAACTGCAGTGTGTTCAACAGGAGCTCCTGAGAGCAGGGCAGTGTGTCTTTAAACTGTGTAGAGACTTCAGAGCAGGGTTTCCCAATGAAACTGCAGTGTGTTCAACAGGAGCTCCTGAGAGCAGGGCAGTGTGCCTTTAAACTGTGTAGAGACTTCACAGCAGGGTTTCCCAATGAAACTGCAGTGTGTTCAACAGGAGCTCCTGAGAGCAGGGCAGTGTGCCTTTAAACTGTGTAGAGACTTCACAGCAGGGTTTCCCAGTGAAACTGCAGTGTGTTCAACAGGAGCTCCTGAGAGCGGGGCAGTGTGCCTTTAAACTGTGTAGAGACTTCACAGCAGGGTTTCCCAATGAAACTGCAGTGTGTTCAACAGGAGCTCCTGACAGCAGGGCAGTGTGCCTTTAAACTGTGTAGAGACTGCAGAGCAGGGTTTCCCAATGAAACTGCAGTGTGTTCAACAGGAGCTCCTGAGAGCAGGGCAGTGTGTCTTTAAACTGTGTAGAGACTTCAGAGCAGGGTTTCCCAAGCCTGGTCTGGGTACCCACTGTATCTACTGGTTTTCATTCCAACAGAGCTATCAATTACTTATTTGAACCCTTAATTGAACTATTCATTAGCTTAAGACCTTTCTTTAATTTGTTCAGCTTTTAAACAATTGGAGATTTCAAGTTAACTATATAATTGTATAAGTAACTTGAAACCAGCAACTGTATAGGAGCTGAGAACAATTAAAAACGTCTAATTAAAGAACATTATTAGTTCAATGAAGTAACTGAGAGCTCAGTTGGAATGACAGCCAGAAGACTCAGTGGGTCCCCAGGACCAGGGTCGGGAAGCCCTGCTTTACAGCATGTGGGATCATATTTCAGCACGTGACATGGGTCCATGCACTGTATGTAAATGTGTTCCTCCATAGAACCAATGCCTTAACTAAAATCTCATCACAATTGCAAAGAATGCCCTTAATCATGTTTCGCCCAATTACAAAGAATGCTGTAGTCCAGTGTCCCCTCAACGGCATGTCTGGATTCCAGTGGAAGTGTGCCGCTGGTAAAGCAGGCGGTGGATTGAAGCCTGGCCCCTCACCTCTGCACGTTGGGGTCAGGCAGGTTCTCCCTGTGGATCACCATGTGCGCGTTGTAGGTGGCTTTCAGGGCGAAGCGGCGGTTGCAGATGTTACAGCCGTACCCCTTCTCCTTGTGCAGCTCCATGATGTGTCTCAGGTAATCCCTGCCTTTAGCGAAGGTCACCTAGGAGGACACGGGGCTCGGGTTACCACGGGACTTTAACACGGGATTCTTGCACTTTTCCCCCCATGCTTTCCCAGTGGTTATACTATGAATTTAACATGTATTGTTTTTAATATGCTTTACCAGACCTCTCTGTGCTTTACAAGACCTCTCTGTGCTTTACAATGCTTCCCTATGCTTTACCAGACCTCTCTGTGCGTTTCAATGCTTCCCTATGCTTTACCATCCCTCTCTGTGCTTTGCTATGCTTTTACTCTGGGAAACTTTTACAAGGGTTAAACTGACAACTGATTTCTAGAATAGATAGCATCACTTTTCTAAATGTGATTTTTCCCTGTACTTTGGTAGATTAGTTTATAATAAAAGACACAGAATAGAAGATCTTCTTGTTTTCCTGACTGATTTAACCCATTTGTCCTGTCGCCCCTCTTCGGGTTCTCTTCCTATTTTACTAGTAACAGGACCCTGCCTGCTGCCCTTAGAAGAATACGTGGGGTCAGGGGGTGTTCTAGTAACAGGACCCCGCCTGCTGCCCTTAGAAGAATACGTGGGGTCAGGGAGTGTTCTAGTAACTAACACAGGGAAGTGAGATTCTGGCTGGATACATGGGCTTCAGAGGAGTGATTAACGGACCGGTGAGAAGAGATTTTATTAAAACCTTGGTTGCACTAGTCTTTAATGGATCCAGGGTTACACAGAGAGAGAGAAGCAGGACCGAGAGGAGATTCACACACACACACCTGGCATCGCTTGCAGCTGTACTTGTGCAGCTCCATGTCATCCTCTCCATCCTCTTCCTCCGAATCTCCATCCTCATCCTCCACCGAGATCCCGATTTTACCGATGAACTCCTCCCTCTGATGCTCGTCCATCAAGGCAATGTCCTGGGTTAAAAAAAACAAACCACCTTTCAGACCCTGTAACTCTCCCCTCTCCCCAGTATACAACCAACACACAGCAATACTGAGCCTGTCATTGAACCCTTACACGAATGACAATGACAAGAAACGTCTACACTGAGGCTAACCATTCCCATCGGTGCTAACAACATGTCTTTAGCAGCTGGGCATGCAGAGCTGGGGCATGGTGCTGGTGCACAGCGTATGCAAAGTGGAATTACTTATTCAAGAGTTGCATTAACCAGCTTCCTTTATTCATTCTAAAAATCAGAAGTTACACACATATTGCTTAAGCACTATCATTAGACACAATAATGTAGCACCTAGTTCTAAACAGAAATGAAGTAGTGATGAATTCCCGAATCCTCTAGAAGCAGCACAGGCACGGCATGTCAGGAGAGGACTCAGGTCTGCTTCTCGAATGCACCTCCATGTGCTGCTGTTTATACTCTCTCTACACGGCTTTGCGTGCAAAGCGTAGCTGCTGGCTTATCCCTGTGTGTCAGCAACGTCTAGACCAGAGCACTCTTACTGGCACCAGGTCAGGTGAGGCCAGTTCTGTTCATTTTATAACCCAGGCAGTGAAACATTCCTCCCTGATTGCAGCAGCACACACTGCCCACACAGCAGCAGCACACACACTGCCCACACAGCAGCAGCACACACACTGCCCGCACAGCAGCAGCACACACACTGCCCGCACAGCAGCAGCACACACACTGCCCGCACAGCAGCAGCACACACACTGCCCGCACAGCAGCAGCACACACACTGCCCGCACAGCAGCAGCACACACACTGCCCGCACAGCAGCACACACACTGCCCGCACAGCAGCACACACACACTGCCCACACAGCAGCAGCACACACACTGCCCACACAGCAGCAGCACACACTGCCCGCACAGCAGCAGCACACACACTGCCCACACAGCAGCAGCACACACTGCGCACACAGCAGCAGCACACACACTGCCCACACAGCAGCAGCACACACTGCCCGCACAGCAGCAGCACACACTGCCCACACAGCAGCAGCACACACACTGCCCACACAGCAGCAGCACACACACTGCCCACACAGCAGCAGCACACACACTGCCCACACAGCAGCAGCACACACACTGCCCACACAGCAGCAGCACACACTGTGCACACAGCAGCAGCACACACTGCCCGCACAGCAGCAGCACACACTGTGCACACAGCAGCACACACTGCCCACACAGCAGCAGCACACACTCCCCGCACAGCAGCAGCAGCACACACTGCCCACACAGCAGCAGCACACACTGCCCACACAGCAGCACCACACACTGCCCGCACAGCAGCACACACTGCCCGCACAGCAGCAGCAGCACACACTGCCCGCACAGCAGCAGCACACACACTGCCCGCACAGCAGCAGCACAGCTGCTTCTCACTCACAGTTTTGTACTCTTTTCATGGACTCTTTCCTAACAGCAGTGTGACTCAGAAGCTTCCCCTGTCCCTGTGAAAGGAGCTCCAGAAAGAGCTTTGGTACCTTGAAATGCACGTGGATGTGGTCCCTCAGAACGTCGACCCGGTAGAACTTGCGTCCACAGATCTCACACGTGTACTTCTTATCTCCGTGAGTGAGGAGGTGCTTGTTCATGTTACTCCTGCACGAGAACACCTGCATGCAGGGAGGGAGGGAGAGAGGGTGTCACTGATGGAATCATTTCAAAACGTGCTCTAATGCAAAGAAATGTAACGTGAAATAGTCAAGAGATTAAAGGTGTTCAGCCCTGCGGAGTCTTTTCAGAAGCATTGTTTGCTGGAACAGGTAGTAAGCAAGGTAAGCAAAGCTCTAAACAGACACAATAGAGAATGATGGGTAACTCACAATGACATCAAATATTCCATTAACAATCCTGTTTGGAAGCGAGTACAAAGACAAATTAAAAATATGAGAGAAATTAAATAATTTTAGCACGAAACCACTCTGTACAGTCACTCACTCTCTGTACAGTCACACCCTGTACAGTCAGTCACTCCCTGTACAGTCAGTCCCTCCCTGTACAGTCAGTCACTCTCTGTACAGTCAGTCACTCCCTGTACAGTCAGTCACTCCCTGTACAGTCACTCCCTGTACAGTCACTCTCTGTACAGTCACTCACTCCCTGTACAGTCACTCACTCCCTGTACAGTCACTCACTCCCTGTACAGTCACTCCCTGTACAGTCACTCCCTGTACAGTCACTGCCGCTCTTCCGTGAAGTGATTGTCTTACTGCTCTCAGAAGGCTTGCTTTGTCTTTCCACTTGCTCCAGAAGAGCGCCTTAGACTGCTGAGTGAAGCCTGATAAAAACTCGTGACCTGAACGCCTCCTCTCACCTTTCCACATATGGGACAGGCAGATGGCTCCTTCCTGTATTTAGTCCCTTCCTCACCGTTAGCAAGGTCTTCCCTCTTCATGTGCTTCGGACCTAGAGATTGACCAGAGGAACAGAAGATTTTTTTACATGTCTCCAGCACGGTGCTTTCAGCAATGGATTACACCCAGCTCCAGCCCCAGCCCCAGCCCCAACCCCAGCTCCAGCCCCAGCCCCAGCCCAGCCCCAGCCCCAGCCCCAGCCCCATCACAACCCCAGCCCCAGCCCCAGCACCATCACAACCCCAGCCCCAGCTCCTCACCCACAATGTGCCTCCGCTGATGGTCCTGCATGACGTCCTTCCTGTAAAACATTTTGTTGCAGATCTCACAGGTGTACATCTTCTCTCCGTGCTTCTTCTTGTGCTTCGAGAGGTTGCTGTTTGTTGAGAAGAAGCGCGAGCAAATCTCACACTGGAATGTTTTATCATCTGGGAGAAGGGGAAGGAGAAGTTTAATGTTTTAAATTCTTTATTTTAAAAAATACATTTCTTCAAAATGTAGGCAGGTACGCCGTTTGAGCAAATACGTAGGTATTTCAAAAGGATACACATTTGCAAACTGTTACAGAAAGGAAGTGTTTACCTGTCCTGCAGTTGTGGAATTTGAGAGCGCTCTCCACCCTGAATGCCTTCTCACATGTGAGGCACCTGTACCTGTACTCCATGTCAATCTGATGGAAGCACAACACAACAAATCTCAGCATCAGACACCATGGAGAGCAGCAGTAGCTCCTGCTCTTCTGAAATACCTGAACCCTCTTCCAATATCATGACCACATGGGTAAAGCTCAGTGGTAGAACTCGAAGGGCTTCTTGTTTTGTCAAGCAAACTATCTAGATCTCTGAATGTCTAACCATAACCAAGTGAGCCACCAACCCAACTACCAAGGCATGCCACCCCCTGCCTCCCAATAACTTAACAAGTCTAGAACACACCCAGAATGATCATGATCATCGTCCAACCCTAGACCCTCACGTAATAGTATAGCAATCCTCTGTGAAAATGAACCCTAAAGGCCAGTCTGTAGGCTGAAGAGCACACCCAGCCCACCTCGTTCTTGCTGTGCTTGTATGAGATGTGCTGCTTCAGAGACTCCTTGCGGCTGAACAGCTTATCACACTCGTCACACTTGAAAAGTTTATCTCCTGCGGGAACAGAAAACAACAACAGGGTTTTGTAGTTTCTGATGCCTGATGATGCAGTCCGTGGCCTCTCTGCAGACCTCATGGCTGGTCTGGCTGGTTCACATTATCACTGTGCGTTGTGCTGTTCTAGATGAGCTCTCACACTGAGGTACGTATGAAAGGCCTGGCTTTACCGTGGGAGCGGATGTGGCGATTGAGGTTGCTGCTGTTCTGAAACACCTTGTTGCAGAGATTGCACTGATAAACCCTCTTGTGCTCCCCTGCCGACCTCATGAACCTCTTCCGAACTCCAGACCTGCACAAAACAAGCACAGCATTTACACATAACTCCAAACCCCACAGAGTGGTACTGACAACAAGCACAGCATTTACACATAACCCCAAACCCCTCAGAGTGGTACCAGATAGATATATTAGGGGTTTTAATCTTGACATTTTCTATTGCTCGACTAATCATCCAATCTATGATCGATTAATCACACCTGTTTGTTAGTGATAAGAAATTGCATTGAAAGACAGTTACAAGTAATACAAAGTATTGACAGAATGCCATTTACTGCACATGTTTTTATAATGCCAGGTAATGTTGAATGATCTTAGGAGTAGCTCCTTCACACTATGAATGATTGCATGTGTAAAGGGTGAAGCCAGCTGGCCCTGGTCTGGGAGTGGCCCTTACTTCCCAGCAGGCAGCATGGTGCGACTCATTCTCTGTAGCTTCCCTGGGACGGGTTCTGCTCCGGCCGCGAGGTCTTGCTGTTGAGGCTCCGGGGCTCCAGCTGTAATCATCTCCCCCACTGGGAGTGCGGGTACAGCATCAGCTTACAGGGAGACAGAGGGGTTCAATGAGCTTACTGCAAACAGAAACCACTGGGAGTGCGGGTACAGCATCAGCTTACAGGAAGACAGAGGGGTTCAATGAGCTTACTGAAAACAGAAACCACTGGGAGTGCGGGTACAGCATCAGCTTACAGGGAGACAGAGGGTTTCAATGAGCTTACTGCAGACAGAAACCACTGGGAGTGTGGGTACAGCATCAGCTTACAGGGAGACAGAGGGTTTCAATGAGCTTACTGCAGACAGAAACCACTGGACCTAGAAACTGCAGCTGGAAGATTGTTAGTGTTTGTATTAGGGGTGTGCTGACGCTCGTACTTGGAACTACCTTTAAGATGCGTTTAAAATATGCAGCTATTCAATAAAATCCATTACAAGAAATAAGAAAAGCTGTCCTTCCCTCACCTTTACAACTGAGCACCAATCAATGGAAGTTAACTTCCGCACTGAGTGTTTTAAAAGCCGAATGGTCCTCTCATCCAGGGTGATGACATTGTACTGAGGCTGTAAACTGACAATGATAATACTGGCAGTGTTTGTATGTGTGAATCTGTGCTTCTAAACTGACAATGATAATACTGGCAGTGTCTGTATGTGTGAATCTGTGCTTCTAAACTGACAATGATAATACTGGCAGTGTCTGTATGTGTGAATCTGTGTTTCTAAGACACTGCATGGGTCTCTAATGTGGAGTTGCCCTCAAAGGGAATTTCGAATGATTTCATTGGAGGATCCGATGTGTGTCTCTAAATCCTCAAGGACTCTTTTAAAGACACTAACCTGTGCTGTCCATCTGCTCTCCTAAAACCGGGATGGGGTCTGTTTTGGGAACTTTGGGCTTCCGTACTCTTCCTGGTTTGCGCTTGGGATCCGGAGGGGGCGTGGCGACACGGGGGATTACAGTAGGGTCAGGGGGCACCACTTCCGGTTCCTGTTCAAGAGGAGGAGGGGGCGGGGCCGCACTCATTGACTGACACGCCCCTTTCACCTCCTCCAGGTGGATCAATAGATGATCTGAAATCAAATACAAAAGAGGCCATTTGTAAAAATGCATGCTAGGTACAAGCTGTCTGAGCAACAGGTCCAGGGAACTAAACTAAACAAATAAATACAGTATCATCCATGATCTGTGGATACACCCGAGAATTCAACACCATGATAAATAAATGCAGTATCATCCATGATCTGTGGATACACCCGAGAATTCAACACCATGATAAATAAATACAGTATCATCCATGATCTGTGGATTCAGCTGAGAATTCAATACCATGATAAATAAATACAGTATCATCCATGATCTGTGGATACACCCGAGAATTCAACACCATGATAAATAAATACAGTATCATCCATGATCTGTGGATACAGCTGAGAATTCAATACCATGATAAATAAATACAGCATCATCCATGATCTGTGGATACACCCGAGAATTCAACACCATGATAAATAAATACAGTATCATCCATGATCTGTGGATTCAGCTGAGAATTCAATACCATCATAAATAAATACAGTATCATCCATGATCTGTGGATACACCCGAGAATTCAACACCATGATAAATAAATACAGTATCATCCATGATCTGTGGATACAGCTGAGAATTCAATACCTTGATAAATAAATGAGGTATCATACATGATATGTGGATTCAGCTGAGAATCCAGCGCTTTAATAAAATGTAGTGAATTCAGTCAAACTAGGACAGGGTTACGAAACAGCTGCATGTTGAGTCCTGTCATTCAGGTCATTATTTCATCTCCCTCACCCGTTAGAAGCTGTGGCTCCAGAAAGACTGCAGAGCAAACTTTACAAGTCCACTGACTGCACTCCACCGCCTGGGCGACACTGCTCTGGCCTCCAACTCAGAAAAAAAAACAAGAAAAGTGGGAATGAAAAAATATACAATTGTGGCAGTGTCATATTTTAACAGCTTCATGTTTTGAGGGCCGCAGTGTCACAGGATTGAACCTATGACCTGACGGGATACGCCCCAGTGTTCAGTCCTTCGAACCCCGTGGACTGGCACTCTGTGACACTAACAGGAAGCTCCCTCTCCCTCTCTCTCACCTGCAGGAGTCGGGACTCTGGAATCGGAAGCTGCTGCTTCAGGAGACCCCATGCCATGGTTCTTCAGAGCGTTCCCTCCCATCACTTCATACTTCGACGGGGAAGTGCTGACCACTAAGAAAAACACAACAGACAGCATTTCTTTTGTAAAGAGCAGAAATAAAAATAAACTAAATACAGAAATAAACAAATGATCCTTTTATATACACTGAGACAGATGTGGAAACAACTCCTGGAACAGTATACCAGGGATGGAAATCAGACTCCTATTGCACAGCAGTTTAACCCATTCCAGGTTTTACTACCAGCTTGATCAGCCCTCAGTGTATCGGTAAGAATCTCAGGTTTGTCTTATTAAACTCATAGTAAAACCAGGAATGGATCACAAACTGTTATGCAATGAGAGTCTCCATTTCCATCCCTGGTAAACTGATTTCTGCCAAGGCTGACAGTGATGCAATAATGGGTCGTTCTATGCCTCCAGGGTTAGTATTTCAGAATGTTACCAAATTAACTTGGCTTGCAAATTAGTTGGTCACACTAGAATCCACAAAATGGCAGACTTCAAGCGGTATTATTTTCAGTGATCTGGAATATCTGGAATAAACATCTGACAGCTTCCCCCATCTTCAAATACATTTCAAATGCTTTCGCTGACCAGACAGGGTTCACTGAGGACAGCTTCTCATTTGCAGTGGTGGTGAGAACAGTACAGAAAGGGAGACTTCGAGAGGTGGCATGTACAATACACTAGTTTCATTGAGCTCTATCATATATCATATCATAGGAGGCTGTGTGGTCCAGTGGTTAAAGAAAAGGACTTGTAACCAGGAGATCCCCGGTTCAAATCCCACCTCAGACACTGACTCATTGTGTGACCCTAAGCAAGTCACTTAACCTCCTTGTGCTCCGTCTTTCGGGTGAGACGTAGTTGTAAGTGACTCTGCAGCTGATGCATAGTTCACACACCCTAGTCTCTGTAAGTCGCCTTGGATAAAGGCGTCTGCTAAATAAACAAATAATAATATTGTACTGTACTGGGGTTTAGATATACCAGGACACCTTCAAAGATTATACCCGTGGGATCTTAAAGCAAAACTTACAAGAAACCGAGTCAAGAAAATAAGTGTTGTCTTCTAAGCTGCCTTGGAATTGTGATTGGGCATTTTGAAATAAATAGATAGAGCCTCACTTGAATGGCATGCTGTAGTAACTTTGGCATTCAAATTAAAAAGCGGAATGAATTACCGTCTGTTGGTGGAAAAGCGACTGGCTTCAGCACAGGCTTCTCCATCCTCTTTGCATAAAAAGCACCGTACCAGACCCGCAGCTCAGTCCCCGGCTGGATATCCTGCACATTAAATACACATGCTTTAATGAGACCCCGTCCCAGACCCGCAGCTCAGTCCCCGGCTGGATATCCTGCACATTAAATACACATGCTTTAATGAGACCCCGTCCCAGACCCGCAGCTCAGTCCCCGGCTGGATATCCTGCACATTAAATACACATGCTTTAATGAGACCCCGTCCCAGACCCGCAGCTCAGTCCCCGGCTGGATATCCTGCACATTAAATACACATGCTTTAATGAGACCCCGTCCCAGACCCGCAGCTCAGTCCCCGGCTGGATATCCTGCACATTAAATACACATGCTTTAATGAGACCCCGTCCCAGACCCGCAGCTCAGTCCCCGGCTGGATATCCTGCACATTAAATACACATGCTTTAAAGGAGACAGAGACTGTTGAGGGGTGGAATGGGTTACCTACACTAGCCATGCTGTATCACTGGAGTCCTTTAAGAATGGGTTACCTACACTAGCCATGCTGTATCACTGGAGTCCTTTAAGAATGGGTTACCTACACTAGCCATGCTGTATCACTGGAGTCCTTTAAGAATGGGTTACCTACACTAGCCATGCTGTATCACTGGAGTCCTTTAAGAATGGGTTACCTACACTAGCCATGCTGTATCACTGGAGTCCTTTAAGAATGGGCCTTTTCTCGCTCCTAAATTTTCTTTGTTCTTTTAAATTCTTCTTTTCTTAAAACTGAGCACCTTCATTTAAGAAGAGATTAGCCAAAAAATGTTTCTACATAATGCGTCACTTTCAGGGTATCAGTTCAGTAAGACACATATATACAAATATTTAAATCAAACCCAATTCTGTCCAGGTGCCGTATTCGTCAATGAAAAAAGAAAATTCTTAAGAAAAATTGTTGTGAATAGCAGTTCTTCTTAACTTTCTTCTTAAGTACAAGCAAAAGAATAATGTCATGCTTGGGAAGATTTTTCTTTTGAAGAATACGACCCCAGGTGCTCCTCAGTGACACCTCTGCTCACCTGGGAGGTGTTGAAATAGACATCACTGCCTTGCTGATAGGCCGTCAGGTTCTGGTGTTTGTAATCAGTGGCCGGCCTGACCAGCCCCATCCAGTTACAGTCGTCTTCATTACTGTAGTCAAAACAAACCACCAGGCCGTCCTTCTGGAACACCTGAAAAATGCATAGGAATTCTTGTAACAGCCAGCAGACAGGACGGGGGTCCCTGTGATAGTGTTAAACAGGTCTGCCAGGGGAGTCAAGGCTGGACCGCAATCCAAGGGCTTGGAAGTTTACATGGATCGGAGGTAACAGCCAGCAGACAGGACGGGGGTCCCTGTGATAGTGTTAAACAGGTCTGCCAGGGGAGTCAAGGCTGGACCTCGATCCAAGGGCTTGGAAGTTTACATGAATCAGAGGTAACAGCCAGCAGACAGGACGGGGGTCCCTGTGATAGTGTTAAACAGGTCTGCCAGGGGGAGTCAAGGGAGTACGTGAAACCAGACTAATATCTCTTTCCACACTGAAACTAAGCAGAGGATCAGCCCCACCTTCAAGGGGAACGGCACTTCTTCCTTGTCCAGTCCGGTCACTTTCTTCGCCTCGAATGGTCCGAACTGGGTGCGCTTCACCAGCTTAGCCAGAGCAAAGACCCCCTCTGCTCCATCCGCCAGCCTCCGGATCTGCAGGCTGTCCGGCAGAGATGACCTGTGAGAAGAAGCAAGGCTACAGTGATGATCACAGCTCTGCACCCTCCCCCCTGGATCTGCAGGCTGTCCAGCAGGGATGACCTGGGTGTGAAGCAAGGCTACAGTGATGATCACAGCTCTGCACCCTCCCCCCTGGATCTGCAGGCTGTCCAGCAGGGATGACCTGTGAGAAGAAGCAAGGCTACAGTGATGATCACAGCTCTGCACCCTCCCCCCTGGATCTGCAGGCTGTCCGGCAGGGATGACCTGGATGTGAAGCAAGGCTACAGTGATGATCACAGCTCTGCACCCTCCCCCCTGGATCTGCAGGCTGTCCGGCAGGGATGACCTGGATGTGAAGCAAGGCTACAGTGGTGATCACAGCTCTGCACCCTCCCCCCTGGACTTTAACCACTGGACCACACTGCCTCAATAATAGCATTGATTGACAAATAAATACATAATAATAGCACTGATTGATGAGGTTAATGAGCCGTCAGTCAGTGGATGCACACAGCTGGGCAGCAGCAGCAGCAGGATGAGGAGGATGTGGAGGGCTGCCTCAATCAAGGGCTGGAGAAATTAAACCCATTGATACAGGATAATGACAGTTCCAGCAGCAGCTTGAGTCAGCCTGCACACCGTTCTGATGAATGGATTCCTCTCCCAAGCCTCAGCAGGTGCAGCACTGCCCTGAACGAACCCATTCCTTTCAGCTCTCCAATCTGCTCCAGCAGTCCGCGCTGCTTTCCTGCAAGACTTTTTGGCAGCATTCCTGAAAATCCCAGTTTACTAACAGGAAACCGTGCAGCACGTGTGAATGGGTTTGACATTCGGATTCGGATTCTCTGCATGCTGTATTTGAGAAAGCAGAATGTCAAACACGATATAATCTAATATTTCCCATGTGTGTGTTCAGACTATGAGGCATTTGCTAGCTGGTGTAACACCAGTAGTATGCAGTGAACTTGAAGCCCCTTTTTGCAGTGCGTAGCATGCTGGTGGAATTGTTCCAATAGGCAAAGGCCCTCTGAGCTTCATCTGTGTCCAGGCATGTGTTTAACACGAGACCGGCCCCTCACTGTGACGTTCCTTGCCCCAACACTCACCTCGCTCTGCTCAGCACAAAGGAGTCTCTCACAGTCACGACGGGTCCCAGTTCTGGGCATTCGCTGTTATGATACTGCCCACAGTCCTCGCACCCTGGCACACGACACAAGACAGTGCATTGGAAACAACATACACGGCTCTGACTTGACTTTCCAGTCAAATGGCTGCTAAAACTGTGTGACAAGATTTCTGTTATAATAGGATAATAAGAGAAACGTCATTTATTATAGATTCCTCATGGACTTCTATTAAATATAAAAAGGGCTGTTTGGTTTACGGTCCGGTTACGTCACATGTCATGTGATGACCTCTGCACACAAGAGAAGAGGTTGTGGAGTTTTGAGAAATCCGAAACGCTTCGGGGTTTGATTTCTCATGCGTGATTTATCATCCCAGCTGCTGCGGGTGCATGAAGGGACAGTATATATTGTGTTTAATACTCACAAATAAATTCATCTGGTCCACCTTCAGCCATTCTGAAAACCTGAGGAAAAACAACAACAATGAAAAGCACAATGGATTTATATTGCTGCAGTCTGGACTGTGGATACTTCAGCCAGATGTATAAACTAGAAAGACACTCAGCCTTGAAGCGAAGGATAAAATCAGAAAGCTGACAGTGAGTCCAGTAGAGCACGTCACAGGAAGCCAGTCTCACTTAGGTTTTATCAACGCTACATTTTTTTTTAAATGCAATGTTTGTTCAATTGACAAATCTGAATCCAGCAAGAATGGATTCCGCGGGTCTGCCTGCAGCTCAGACAGGAGGCTCCCTGGAGGAGACTGGCTGCAGGTCTCTGGTGGGCATGTTCCACCTGCCACACAGAAGATGCACACACATACACCAATACAAAGAGTTTCACAAGCCATCAGAGTCACCAGCTTTCATAGAAACAGACATCCACTAAGCACTGTGTAACACTGCAAGCATGGGAAACACAACAAGGTGTTAGAGGAGCACAACATCATCATCATCATAATAATAATAATAATAATAATAATTTAAAATGCTTTTAGGAAAGGACACAGGCTTTCTGATTACCCGCCAAGTAAAACACACAGCACTGTTAACTGTTATAAGGGAGAGGTGAAGACAGTGAAAGCACTGGATCCCATTGTGCAGTTAATAAGTTATTTACAGAATAATACAGAACCCCACAGCTGGGTCTAATGTAATTGAATACACTGGAGAGAGGACACATAGGCACACTCGCGTGGAACGGAGACAACAATCGCATTGTTCTGTAATGGAAGGCTACATGAATTCTAGAACAGGCGGCAGAACGCAGTCAGGTGCAGCGGGTGGGCGTGTAACAATGTACAGACACAAGGCTTGTTGAAATCAGTATTAATAACGGGGTTTGGATCATCGCGTATTAAGCATACGGGTGACATTTGAATTAAACAAAACCCATTCAGACTGCTGGACAGTTAAGTATCAGGGTGGAATGAGAATGAAAAAGACTATACTGTGCATTCAGACAAGCGGGCGGCTGGAATCAACGCATCTCCCTCCATGTCGTTATTAAAAGATGTTTGAAGAGAGAAATATTGAGACACACAGATCAATGCACAGTGAAGCATCCCCGTGCATTAACACTGGAGTGGAGTGGGGCTGCACCGTTCTTAGAAAAAGCACGCAGAACTTCAATAAAGAGAATGTAAGGATTCACGCGGAAGTTTCTAACAGGTACGCTCACCCCCAGACCGTGTTTAGATGTATTAATTAACACACTGGGTTACAGCAGCAGGTCATTTTATATAATCACATGTCTACACGGCTGTGCGAGACACCTCCTCACGCCCCTGATCAATAACGACAATGGTCTGTTTATACGAAGCGGGGCGATGCCTTTCACAAACACCAAGCCGCACTGTGCAATGCAGACTGCGACCCAGTCATGACGGGATCCGGGATTCATTCGGATTCAAAATCCGCCCGGGTTTTGAATCCGATCTCAGCTCTGTCCGCAAGGCAAATGTAACAAAGAACAGTCGGCATGGCGGATGGACCGGAGACTGAAAAGCGCATCGGGAGCTGAACACAATGCATGCTGTATCCTCCTTCAATACCACCGATATTCACTCTAAAAACGCAACATGCAAATACATAACTACAGCACTAACGCACTGTTCGGAAAGTTACGTGCAAAAACAAGCCAGTGTTGAATTAGAACAGTTACCTGGTTTTCAACGACCAGAAATTAACTGAATCCTGACTCCGGGTTCCAATCCGCTCCGGAAACCGCGCAGGACCGGAAATAATGTGGAAGCGAGGTGATCTGGCAGTTGTAGTTTTTTTTAACCCGACCCCTGCTCTGCAGAGTTACTGTAGGAGACATATTAATGCTGAGAGCACGCCCCTTTCTTCTTTTATTCACGCTGCATGTTAAAAGAAGCAGAAACCATTTTCAAATGATCTGCCCGTTCTGATTTAGTATCGTAATGTATAAACACAGTCATCGTCTGTGCGTAGAGCATTAGGAGACTGCATCATATTATTAACCCTATGAAATAAGGATTTGGATAATTGATGCGCTATACAGCACGCACCTTTAGCACGGCGTGTTTGCGCTTTACCGTGCTTTTCTCGTGCTGCATTTAACAGTTTAACCCGGCTTCCCGATTGCCATGTTTATTAACGTGCTTTCAATGTGCTTTTATATGGGGCACTTTTAAAAGGGGTCGAACCTGCGCCCAACCCTAATGGGACTGGTACACAACCTTTGTCATTGACTCCCTGTCATGTGGACCTCGTGCTGTTTTTAATGACCTTAAGCACGTTAGCACAGGCAATTCAGGTATGTTCCAGGACTTGCTGAAATACACAATAGAGTTGACAATAGTGTGCGATTGTATGTATTATATATGATGTACTGTGCAGCACTGGGATCAGTGTGATACAATATACACTGATGAGGAATGTGTCATTCAAGTTCATCCCAGACATGCCCACTTGGATTGATATTGGGGGTTCTGGTGGCCTTGGAAGATGCCTGGAATCAGAGCACGGTCAATTCCTAATTCCCATTCCAACACATCATTGCTCAAAACCGCAATTAGCAGCACTCTGTTAAAATGAGCTTCTCACTAGTGGAAAAAGAAAATGACTGAAACTGAAGTCAGCGTGTGTTCGTCAATTAAACTGCCTTCAAAGAAAAGCAGATGAACAATCACAACAATTGGAACATCTCTAAAATATCCATTCCTACTGCGATTCCTTGGAAGGGATTGGGATTGGGATTGGATTGGAAAAGCCTGCCTGGGATCTGTGGTGCTCCTCCAGTCACTGCCACACGATTGTGGCAGGGTGGACAGGAGCGTCGCTGTCTGAAAAGGAGGACTCGGGTGCAAGTGCAGATAGACTTGATCAGGAAGTAAATCACAGCATGTGTGACCAAGGGTCTACAACATGCTCCGCCCCAGGGGGATGCCCAATCAAATGAGCAGACAGGTCCGAATAAAGGGACCAGGTAGTCTTTATATACTTTGCTGTACATGCAATTTATTAATAAATACTATTAATAATCCTTCGTGGCACAACTAACAAAAAACAAACACACTGCATTGTGTTATTCAATATTTTATTATTGCTCCAAATTCCAATCCTGATATGGTGATTAGTCCTAATAATCCCTGCACTGCGTTCACTGAAACGTTTCACAGCAGCAGTCAGTTTTCATATAGCAAAGCCAGTCTCAGATATCAAGTATTTGTAAGCAGATACATTATTTACAGGTGATATTTATTACAGGTAATTTATATTCATTTTTCAGGTAGGCTTGTATTAGGCTCAGAACAGTATGAAAACAGCCTTTTTTTACCTTTAGTTAGAAAGTTAAACGACAAAGGTTGCAATGCATTCTAAGTAAGCATTTAAGAGGCATCTGAAGCAGACAGTGAACATCACTATTATACAGCCCCCCTCTCAGCACTGAGTGGCTCTGGATACTTCAGACTAGATCGAGAGAGATAACCATCGATGCATAAGAGTGTGCAAAGTGCACAGGTCCCTTTAGTCTTTTTATACAGAGTTTACTCCTTCTCATTAAAGTATTGTGTATAAACTACACCTCCTAATTCGAATACAGTCATCCATGCCAATGTCGTTTTTATGTGAAATGCTTATTTATTTATTTATTTATTTATTTATTTATTAGTATTTGTTTTTGTTTTCTACAATGACTGATGGCATTTGTGTTTCTGTTTTACACCCAGACCAAACTGGATGTCTTAAGTTAATGTAAGAATTCCCACAATAACGCTTAGAAACAGCAGCATGTTGCATGGAGTTAGGATAGCTACCCGCTGTCTTTATGGGTTGCAAGTCACCATAAAAATTTAAATATTCTACCCACACACACACACACACACACAGACACACGCGTAGGGTACAGACTTTATGTCTGGGTGTAAATGCAACGAGCCCAAGGGAACGGACTGATGTCTGGGTGTAAATGCAACGAGCCCAAGGGAACGGACTGATGTCTGGGTGTAAATGCAACGAGCCCAAGGGAACGGACTGATGTCTGGGTGTAAATGCAACGAGCCCATGGGAACGGACTGATGTCTGGGTGTAAATGCAACGAGCCCAAGGGAACGGACTGATGTCTGGGTGTAAATGCAACGAGCCCATGGGAACGGACTGATGTCTGGGTGTAAATGCAACGAGCCCATGGGAACGGACTGATGTCTGGGTGTAAATGCAACGAGCCCATGGGAACGGACTGATGTCTGGGTGTAAATGCAACGAGCCCATGGGAACGGACTGATGTCTGGGTGTAAATGCAACGAGCCCATGGGAACGGACTGATGTCTGGGTGTAAATGCAACGAGCCCATGGGAACGGACTGATGTCTGGGTGTAAATGCAACGAGCCCATGGGAACGGACTGATGTCTGGGTGTAAATGCAACGAGCCCATGGGAACGGACTGATGTCCTCTGCTGTAGAAAGTTTGCTTCAATTTGTTTGCTTTTGTTAGTCTAAAGCTTTGTTGGCAAAAGCACAATAAAAAACAATGCATTGGAAATTCACAACAAAAAAAGCAACAAACGCAGAACTGACCGGCCCCTTGTGGCTGTTCTACTGTAGTGTTCAAAGCAATTTGAAAACCATACATGACATGCAGCTGGGCTCGCAGACCCTGATCAGCCCTAATCTGGGATTACTTTACCTGAGGCACCATTAGGGAGTCCGGTATTTGTGCGAATCAGGGTCTGTGGAACCAGACAATAGAGCTTTGTGCAAGTTAGGTTAGGCGCTTCTAACTGCTGGGCTTCTGCACAGACACCACGATGCACGCTGTGTGTTCTGGAGTTTAATGTTAGGGGTTCTCTTCCAGCAGTGCTTTAGAAACCGCTCTCTCACACTAATCTTAGACCAGCAGTAGCACGGTAACTGTGTAAGAAGTGTACATCTATACAAGGACACGCTGGGGTGTGCTGTAGGCTACACAATACTACTGCATGTTTTATACAGTGCATCACGTCTTCTGCACCTATGTTGCCAAATGGATTTTAGCGCACCAGGAATAACAAACAGAAAGCAACCAAAAAAACTTTAAATAAATGTGCGACTTATGATGATGCAGCTGTGTAGCTGTGAGGCAGTCGACTGGCAAGACAAAACTGGTCATTGTTACTGGACCCCGACACAGAGGGATCCTTTAATGCAGAACATCAATGGTTTTGAGTTATACTGAAACAAACGTTTCGCCTACAACTCTTCCTCAATGTCTTCAGAAAGACTTGTAGTGAAAATGTTTCTTTTAGGATTGCTACACATGCCAGTGTTGAGTATTTCAGAAAGACTACTGCTCTCTAATGTGTGGAGAATGAATAACTTTAACCTCCTTGCATGCATGTAAAACAAGCAACTTCAGCAAGCTAGCTGCCTGTTACTGAACCCAGCTCTGTGATGCAAAAACATCATTTAAAATGGCAAAAGGGTTATTAATGCTGTGATCTGGCTACAATTCAGTGTTTTACCTCACAAATTTATTTAAGGGCAATTCTCACTTTGCTTTAGTCTTTGGATACTTGTCTCTGCTTTGGCTGAGCTGTCGTATGGTTAAATCTTTGATTCCAGAGAAAATAGAGAAACTGTACATCACAGGTGCCATGAGTTGATGAAAACACCCAGCTTTCACAAAACGGTTCCCTCAGAACTGGGGTTAAATAGAGGTTAAATAGGCTCATGATAAACTTGTTGTAGTCAAAAAGATTAGACATCTTAATAAAGAGTGAGCTTGAGATGTCTGTTTCATCCCCATCTGAAAAAACAATCACACACAAAACCACAGACACAGACAATCATACGCACACAATCACACATCCGAGATCAGACTAGCAATGACATTCCCTTCAATTCAAATCCCACTTTGTAGAATTCCTTTTCTTAGTCAATAAACATGAATTGTAAATGTAGGAGCACACGTGTTGAAGTAATAGAAACCTTTGCACACACACGCCCTCCCAATTCATTTCCATGTTGCATATAGAGCTGAAACAATTTATGTTTTTTTTTTCTGCTCAACCCACAACAACACTCAATAAACAGTGGCTGGTTTCACACACCCCAATTAGCACTAATCTTGTGACTGTGTTCCCTTCGGTGCCAGTGCTGGTGCGGTGTGTAAAAGCAGCCTGATCAACTGCATACAGTACTGCATCTTCATGAAGCGTTCTAAAGCAATGTGAATGCGTGGACAGGTATTTGCACAGTGATCATGCACTGGGGCAATGTGAATGCGTGGACAGGTATTTGCACAATGATCATGCACTGGGGCAATGTGAATGCGTGGACAGGTATTTACACAGTGATCATGCACTGGGGCAATGTGAATGCGTGGACGGGTATTTACACAGTGATCATGCACTGGGGCAATGTGAATGTGTGATCATGCACTGGGGCAATGTGAATGCGTGGACGGGTATTTACACAGTGATCATGCACTGGGGCAATGTGAATGCGTGGACGGGTATTTGCACGATGATCATGCACTGGGGCAATGTGAATGTGTGATCATGCACTGGGGCAATGTGAATGCGTGGACGGGTATTTGCACAGTGATCATGCACTGGGGTCCCCCATGGCTCCGTTCACTTTGCTCTTGCTCTTGTTCCTGGGAAGCAGCTTCCTGTTGATGATGCGGCTGAGGGTAGCAGACTTCCTCTCCTTCTCCACAGCCACGGGCTGCTCCAGGTACACCAGGTCGTTGTGTGACTGGCTCATGCCCGGGTCCTTCCGGTGGTGCCGGCGTCGGAAGAACAGCCTGGCGCTCTTGTGCAAGAACCCGCCTGCAGCGCCGGGGAGGAATGAAAGCGCGGGTTACATATCAAACATACCACATTTATTAATGCCTCTTTAATAGGGGTGCTCCACCTTTCTTCTAATGAGAAGGGCTTACATATCAACCCGCAATAGACATTTCTGCAACGCTTTGGATACAGGGATGGAAATAAGAGTGCCACTGCACAGCGGTTTGATCCAGTCCTGGTTTTACTATGTTTAGATAGACACTCCTGAGCTTGGTACCTATACACTGTGGCTAATCAAGCTCCTAGTAAAACCTGGAATGAGTGAAACTGCTATGCAAAATGAGTCTGCAATACAATGAAAGACATTGAACCCGTTTACATGAGGACTGCAATACAATGTACTCCTTTTTATGGAGCATATAGGATACCCACCACCTTTATCAAATATAACCATGTCTATTTTGTGATAGGTGGTGGATCACAGTTGCAATGCAATCTCAGTGTGGCTCGATTGCACTGAATTCACAGACTGGAGGCTGAAATAAACAGTAACACAGGGATTCTGCTCTGGCATGGTGTTGAGAACAGCTGGCACGGTTTAATTCTATGATCTTCGCAAGTTTCACTGCAGCCATTGGTTTAATATAGTTAAAGGATGATTGCGTCATTTTAACTGTAACCAGAAGGAAAGAATCAATAGCCTGTGAGGTCATCAGTTTACAAACGCTCTGCCTAGCAACAAAGGCAAGCCTGTATGCCTAGCAACAAAGGCAAGCCTGGCTCGCTTGGGAACCAAGGTTTCTACAACTATGAAAACAAGTGTACTTCCCTTCACTGAATGCAAACTCACTGTCCATATATATGGTACAGTCTTTAATGAACTCACTTGTTTTAGAAGAGGTTAATTCTGTTAATTCTACCGAACTAGAAGCAAAACAACACAGTTATATATTACAAGTCCTCTTAAGCTCCCTTAATGCACTTCTGTTTTTCATTTTGTAACATTAACATGATTTTTTTTTCCTGGTTTAAAAAAAAAAATTGAGTCAATTATAGAATGGAGGAAACGCTTTGAAAATCTGGCCCACAGTAACATATATCCTCCATCATGCTGCAGAGATGGAAAGAAGACTCCCGTTGCATAGCAGTTTGATCCATTCCTGATTTTACTAGTTTATTAAGACTTACCTGAGCTTGTTACCGATACACACTGTGGCTAATCAGGCTGGTAATAAAGCCTGGAATGGGTGAAACTGCTGTGCAATAGGGGTCTTACTGCCATCCCTGTGCTGTGAATACTAAATTAGAGCTAGCAAGATCACGTATAAAAAGAAGTAGGTCCTGACCTGCTTACTGTAGAGGCGGAAGCTCTGGAGAATAAAGACGCAATTGCTCTCATAAGGAAGAACAAGCTTGATTACACAGCACGAGCGCCACTACTGTTACAGGACATGCATGGCTATGCTCATAATAAGAGCACAATTAAAAAAACACACGTACAGCTAATGTGTACCAATCCAAACCGTACGCTAAAACAGCACCTATTTAAAACTGCCTGTGCAGTAACTTACTCTGGATTTACTCTGCAATTATTTCAGGTTAGCACTGGCTTCCTCTTAAGGTGGTGAAAACAAAAAACAAAACACAAAAGAAAAGAATCAAAAAGATAAAATGTAAGACAGGGAACAAGAGAGACAAAATGCATGTAGACTTGTATAGGAAGCACGCAAAGCAACGAGACAGAATGAACATATGAAATGCACATGCTGTACAAGCATGCAGAGGTGACACCAGTGAATAAACACGGAGGGATTCTACCCAGCGCAGCGACCCCCAGGGTATCAATAACAATATGAAATGCACATGCTGTACAAGCATGCAGAGGTGACACCAGTGAATAAACACTGAGGGATTCTACCCAGCGCAGCGACCCTATGGGGACCCAACCAGGTTATCAATAACAAGTCAGCACGGCACACACACTCTGGGTTAAGGGTTACTGAATACTGAGTAACTGGAGTTTTAGTACATCCTTATAAAACTTTAAAACTCCTTTGGTGCAATACGTTGGAAAAACCTTGTCCAGGGAGAAGGAAATCTTGTTGAATTTGTGAAATGCGTGGCTTGTTAGAGTGGGCAGTATGCAAGCATCTTTAAAGCAGAACAGGCTGTTCCAAGGCATACATACATTACAGCATTTCATCTGCAGCCCGCTGTGTAAAACCCTTTCCTAATAATGTTAATGAAGCCATGCTGCTGTCCTTGTGTTTCGACAGCAGTTAAAACACATTCAGCATCTGATGCGATTTGCAATGGTTGTGCTTGACTGACAGTACAATCCAAAGAAAGAACCCCCACGAGGGCACGGGACTGTCCTCCTCCTTACCTTTGGATTTCTTGACGGTGCCAGACTCGGACACGCACAGTGAGAGTTGGGACTGGGTCTCGGTGTCGGGGTCCTGGACAGCGCTGAGCTCCCCCCCTCGGGCAGGGCTGCCGCTGGGACCCTCCTGTAGCTCTGGGATCTCCAGCTCGAGGGGAGGGGCCTCTGGAGCAGCGCAGAGAGGCTCCTGGGTCATCGAGGCGTCCATCGCTGCAGCGTAGCCCCTCATGAGGGCCGTTTCATCGTCCTGAGATATAGGAGACTGAAAGAAAGGGACCAGCACAAATAATTCAATACAAACATTTGTTTTTTCAGATGGCAGCACAGATAGTCTTTGCAGATCAAGCCCTGCAGGAGCCCAAGGTTGTCTTTATTCTTAGCAAACTAGCAGGGTTGTTTTGATCAGCCCATACCCAGCCAGGAGAAGCCACAGCTGGATTTGTTTAACGCATTTTACAGTCATTTCATTTCAAACTAAAATAGAAGCCAAAATGAAAAGGAATATAACTTTAGCATTTTCTTCAGGAGATTGCAAAGTGAAGCTTTTTATCTTATACACCCCATTTAGTGAGTTAGCCATTTTCAAAGGTGTTTTCTTTTTTCCTGCAGTAGCTTAATCTAAGATAATTTAAAATCGTTCTAAAACAATGCTAGAAGCTGGACACCTTTGCCACCCCTGAGATGATGATGGTGCTCTTCTTCACTGGAGATCTCAGGCGCTGCTTGGCAGACTCGTGAAGCTGCCGAATCGCTGCTTCTGCCACCGGGTCTGTACCGTTCAGCATCAGCAGCTCTGCAAATGAGAAAACACAAAGCAGTCTGTATGTGTGTGTGTGAAAACACAAAGCAGTCTGTATGTGTGTGTGAGAAAACACAAAGCAGTCTGTATGTGTGTGTGAGAAAACACAAAGCAGTCTGTATGTGTGTGTGTGTGAAAACACAAAGCAGTCTGTATGTGTGTGTGTGTGAAAACACAAAGCAGTCTGTATGTGTGTGTGAGGAAACACAAAGCAGTCTGTATGTGTGTGTGAGAAAACACAAAGCAGTCTGTATGTGTGTGTGTGTGAGAAAACACAAAGCAGTCTGTATGTGTGTGTGTGAGAAAACACAAAGCAGTCTGTATGTGTGTGTGAGAAAACACAAAGCAGTCTGTATGTGTGTGTGTGAAAACACAAAGCAGTCTGTATGTGTGTGTGAGAAAACACAAAGCAGTCTGTATGTGTGTGTGAGAAAACACAAAGCAGTCTGTATGTGTGTGTGTGTGAAAACACAAAGCAGTCTGTATGTGTGTGTGTGTGAAAACACAAAGCAGTCTGTATGTGTGTGTGAGAAAACACAAAGCAGTCTGTATGTGTGTGTGAGAAAACACAAAGCAGTCTGTATGTGTGTGTGTGTGAGAAAACACAAAGCAGTCTGTATGTGTGTGTGTGAGAAAACACAAAGCAGTCTGTATGTGTGTGTGTGTGTGAAAACACAAAGCAGTCTGTATGTGTGTGTGTGAAAACACAAAGCAGTCTGTATGTGTGTGTGAGAAAACACAAAGCAGTCTGTATGTGTGTGTGTGTGAGAAAACACAAAGCAGTCTGTATGTGTGTGTGTGTGAAAACACAAAGCAGTCTGTATGTGTGTGTGTGAGAAAACACAAAGCAGTCTGTATGTGTGTGTGAGAAAACACAAAGCAGTCTGTATGTGTGTGTGTGTGAGAAAACACAAAGCAGTCTGTATGTGTGTGTGTGTGAGAAAACACAAAGCAGTCTGTATGTGTGTGTGTGAAAACACAAAGCAGTCTGTATGTGTGTGTGTGTGAGAAAACACAAAGCAGTCTGTATGTGTGTGTGTGAAAACACAAAGCAGTCTGTATGTGTGTGTGTGAGAAAACACAAAGCAGTCTGTATGTGTGTGTGTGTGAAAACACAAAGCAGTCTGTATGTGTGTGTGTGAGAAAACACAAAGCAGTCTGTATGTGTGTGTGAGAAAACACAAAGCAGTCTGTATGTGTGTGTGTGTGAGAAAACACAAAGCAGTCTGTATGTGTGTGTGTGAAAACACAAAGCAGTCTGTATGTGTGTGAGAAAACACAAAGCAGTCTGTATGTGTGTGTGTGTGAAAACACAAAGCAGTCTGTATGTGTGTGTGTGTGAGAAAACACAAAGCAGTCTGTATGTGTGTGTGTGTGAGAAAACACAAAGCAGTCTGTATGTGTGTGTGTGTGTGAAAACACAAAGCAGTCTGTATGTGTGTGTGTGTGAAAACACAAAGCAGTCTGTATGTGTGTGTGTGTGAAAACACAAAGCAGTCTGTATGTGTGTGTGTGAGAAAACACAAAGCAGTCTGTATGTGTGTGTGTGTGAAAACACAAAGCAGTCTGTATGTGTGTGTGTGAGAAAACACAAAGCAGTCTGTATGTGTGTGTGTGAGAAAACACAAAGCAGTCTGTATGTGTGTGTGTGTGAAAACACAAAGCAGTCTGTATGTGTGTGTGTGTGAAAACACAAAGCAGTCTGTATGTGTGTGTGTGTGAGAAAACACAAAGCAGTCTGTATGTGTGTGCGAGAAAACACAAAGCAGTCTGTATGTGTGTGTGTGTGTGAAAACACAAAGCAGTCTGTATGTGTGTGTGTGAAAACACAAAGCAGTCTGTATGTGTGTGTGAGAAAACACAAAGCAGTCTGTATGTGTGTGTGTGTGAAAACACAAAGCAGTCTGTATGTGTGTGTGTGTGAAAACACAAAGCAGTCTGTATGTGTGTGTGAGAAAACACAAAGCAGTCTGTATGTGTGTGTGTGTGAAAACACAAAGCAGCCTGTATGTGTGTGTGAAAACACAAAGTTTTCTTGTTACATACAGACTGCTTTGTGTTTTCACACACACACGCAGAAAAATAAAGTGTTTCCGAATGCAGCCATTCTGGGCTGCTGAGGGGCACAGCAGCATACAAACAGAAGAAAGTTTACAAACGAAAGGAGGCCATTCGGCCCATCTTGTTTGTTTGGTTGTTAGTAGCTTATTGATCCCAGAATCTCAGGGCCTTGCTGACTGTGCTCCTCCTACCTGTATCAGAGGAGGACAGGGCCTTGCTGACTGTGCTCCTCCTACCTGTATCAGAGGAGGACAGGGCCTTGCTGACTGTGCTCCTCCTACCTGTATCAGAGGAGGACAGGGCCTTGCTGACTGTGCTCCTCCTACCTGTATCAGAGGAGGACAGGGCCTTGCTGACTGTGCTCCTCCTACCTGTATCAGAGGAGGACAGGGCCTTGCTGACTGTGCTCCTCCTACCTGTATCAGAGGAGGACAGGGCCTTGCTGACTGTGCTCCTCCTACCTGTATCAGAGGAGGACAGGGCCTTGCTGACTGTGCTCCTCCTACCTGTATCAGAGGAGGACAGGGCCTTGCTGACTGTGCTCCTCCTACCTGTATCAGAGGAGGACAGGGCCTTGCTGACTGTGCTCCTCCTACCTGTATCAGAGGAGGACAGGGCCTTGCTGACTGTGCTCCTCCTACCTGTATCAGAGGAGGACAGGGCCTTGCTGACTGTGCTCCTCCTACCTGTATCAGAGGAGGACAGGGCCTTGCTGACTGTGCTCCTCCTACCTGTATCAGAGGAGGACAGGGCCTTGCTGACTGTGCTCCTCCTACCTGTATCAGAGGAGGACAGGGCCTTGCTGACTGTGCTCCTCCTACCTTTATCAGAGGAGGACAGGGCCTTGCTGACTGTGCTCCTCCTACCTGTATCAGAGGAGGACAGGGCCTTGCTGACTGTGCTCCTCCTACCTTTATCAGAGGAGGACAGGGCCTTGCTGACTGTGGCTCCTACCTGTATCAGAGGAGGACAGGGCCTTGCTGACTGTGGCTCCTGTGGGGCCAGTTTGATCAGAGACGCTTCTTTCAGACAGTTTCAGTCTAGAGGGAATCTTCATGGGAGAATCTAAACAAAACAAGTATACTGACATGTTATTTCAAATGTTACTACAGGCGAAACAGCTAACAGCTGGAGCTCATAAAAAAACAAAACAAACAATAAAGACTTCTTATATTGTTTAAACCACAGTAGCCGATCCCTTTTATTGGTTAAATTCCACTCCAGGTTTAAAAGGTAAACTGATATACTGACTAACTACTTTAGGGTCTGGGTGGGGGTTTAATTGGTTCAATTAAACAGTTTAGAGCAGGGCTGGAACAAAGACCAGGAGTGGAAGCACTGACTTGGGCCACCCCTGCGCTGTTCTGACCTCCAGAGAGGTGGTGTCAGAAACGCACCTGCACTGAGCGCCGAAGGAGATCTCCCAGGCTTGCTTTTCACTGCAGTGACCGTGGTCACCACTGTCCCACACGGCATGACGGTCCGGTCCATCTCCACCTTCTTGGTGGGGGCGGGGGTGGGAGCCTGCCATGACCGCAGCTCACTGGGCTCTAGGTACGTGAACTGGAAATAACAATAAGAATGATCATCATTATCATTAGCATTACCATCACCATCACCATCACCATTATAGTTATCTTTACCATCACCATCATCATTATAGTTATCATTACCATCATCATTATCATTAGCATTAGCAGTAATAGTCCTATTTTAATATCTGTATGTGGGATTACAGAAAAAAATAGATTTCTATTTAGCAAGCTGTAAAAAAAAAAAAAAAAAAGGGTGCTAACAAGGATGAATATTTATCTGATTTGAAATAAAAACTGGTTGCTTGTAAATTGAATATTCACTTGCAAAATGGATCCAAAGGAGATGGTGCAGAGCTCTCCATTTAGAGCCCACTAGTGGTAATGTTATTAGAACAACGTACATCCAATAATATACATGAGGCTGTGACTCCTTCAAGGGTTTGAAGGGCAAGCTGGAATATATTACAGCCTGCTGCAAGATACACCTGCTCAGGGATTTCCAAACCATTTGATGGATTTCTAGAGGCTCTCCGGTTTCTCACATGTGTATTAAATGTGGATATCGCGCAAAGATTTTTCACTGTTGCTGCGTTTTCTTGAATTTCAATAAATATTTTCTTCATCTTCATAAATCAAAGTAATTCTGGACATCTGTAATTCTTCAACTACTTTTCCGAGAAACATTCCCGTACAAAGCTTATCTACACAGGACAAAAATAAATAAATCACCAGAACACAGATGGTATATTCTAGTGGAGGAATTCAGTGTTCATTTTCCATGCCGTGGTAAACCTCCCTGGACAACAGGCATGCTAATAAATCTCTTTTTATTACTATTAGGAGGACCAAATCTTCTGCTTGGAAAGTAGCTCTATTTTAACACTCACTGCACATGCTTCCCACCCCAAACAGAAAGGTTTTTGTTAACTGCTTTGTTATATTTTATTAAAATGATGCAACACCTGTTTGTGCTGCAGTGTGCAGTAATTCTAACCATGTAACTGACAAGAAACCTTTATGCAACACACCCGGGCTGCACAATTTCGGTCATTGTTCGTCCTGTTCTCTTTGTCACTTAAACGTCCTTCAAGGTCAATCAGTTTATTACTGAATGCTCCCTATAAACTCCAGAGGTCCCCGGACCTTGTGAACCCCTGCAAATCATTACTGAATGCTCCCTAAAAACCCCAGAGGTCCCCTGACCTTGTGAATCCCTGCAATGCATTACTGAATGCTCCCTATAAACCCCAGAGGTCCCCTGACCTCGTGAACCCCAACAATGCATTATTTGAACGCCGGTCACTCTTCCGATGGTTCAGAAAAGCTCAGGCAGACACAAGCCCATGAAATGATGGGTACCTCAGCAGAGACGGACCCTCTCGCTGCGTCGGTGCTGTTCAGTGCAAAGGTGTGCAGCCCGGAAGGATGTCTCTTAAACAGATCCAAAGGCACAGAAACCAGACCCAGCATGGCACCTATGGCAGAGAGGAAAGAGATCCTTCCATTGGAAACATGTATCTGGGGCAGACCTGCTCAGACAACCTCGTGTTCACAACAAGGTGAGGAAACTGGCAATGGATCAGCTGCTAAAAGCATATCACTGTGTGGCAGGAGCTCTCCTCACTCCCCCTGTGATCAGCTGCTAAAAGCATATCACTGTGTGGCAGGAGCTCCCCTCACTCCCCCTTTGATCAGCTGCTAAAAGCATATCACTGTGTGGCAGGAGCTCCCCTCACTCCCCCTTTGATCAGCTGCTAAAAGCATATCACTGTGCGGCAGGAGCTCCCCTCACTCCCCCTTTGATCAGCTGCTAAAAGCATATCACTGTGTGGCAGGAGCTCCCCTCACTCCCCCTTTGATCAGCTGCTAAAAGCATATCACTGTGCGGCAGGAGCTCCCCTCACGCCACCTTTGCTCTTAAATAACTTGTAAGTATTAAAACCCACACTGCACAATGTGAACCTGTACAGAAAATAAACTGCATATGTTAAAGAAAAGGGCTTGTAACCAGGAGATCCCCGGTTCAAATCCCACCTCAGCCACTGACTCATTGTGTGACCCTGAGCAAGTCACTTAACCTCCTTGTGCTCCGTCTTTCGGGTGAGACGTAATTGTAAGTGACTCTGCAGCTGATGCATAGTTCACACCCCCTAGTCTCTGTAAGTCGCCTTGGATAAAGGCGTCTTCTAAATAAACACATTTTGGTTTTCTTAGGAACCCATTTAGTGCCATTGTCCTCATTTCATTGACAGGCTACTTTGTCATTTTTTGGAGCATTTCTAACTGGTATCTACCTGTTATTTAAAATTTCTCTTTGACTATACTGTTATGATAACTTTAACCTTGTTAACCTGCAAAAGTTAAGTCTAAATGCAATGCATCAAATTACACAAATACAGCTTGTGTTCTGATTTTTTCAAAGAGAAATAAATGTGGTTCTTAATAGGTTATGCGATAACTCCAGAGTGACAGGTGCCTTTGACTTTCCTAGATTTTAATAATCATCATAATAATAATAATAAAGGTCAGTTATGAGTCTTACGCTATACTGGTACTTACTTTTTGGGGGCTTGCCCTCATCCAGAAGCTGTATCTTTAACTCCTTTGATTTAGCACTGAGCTCACTGTGAAAACATACAAAAGGACTCACTACCCAGCTCCACACTGCACACAGTACAGCAGTATTACAGTACAGAGTACAGGACTCACTACCCAGCTCCACACTGCACACTGTACAGCAGTATTACAGTACAGAGTACAGGACTCACTACCCAGCTCCACACTGCACACTGTACAGCAGTATTACAGTATACAGTACATGACTCACTACCCAGCTCCACACTGCACACTGTACAGCAGTATTACAGTACAGAGTACAGGACTCACTACCCAGCTCCACACTGCACACTGTACAGCAGTAGATAGTCAATTTAAAGTATATGGTGCTAACACAATAATGCATCACTTGGTATCTCTTATCCTTTCCTATATGAACGATGCACACACTATGTTAAATAATGCATTAGCATCACTTGGTAGATCTCACCCTTTCCTATATGGCCGAATTGCCTTTTCTCGTTCCCAAAGTTTTCTCGTGTTCTCATGTTCTTAAGGGTAAAAGGCATTCTTTTCCCTGCGCTATGCTGGGTACTTACAGCATGACAGGCTGGTCCCACGAAGGGGTAGTAGTGTTCTTTATTACAGGGCTTGAAAGCTGCTGTGGAGGGTCATCCAGCTGTATTGCAAAGTATGGATGAATACTGCCTAGGAGAAGAAACACAAAAACAAGCTTAGCACTTTGGGGGACAGACACCATTGTGAAAATGCATTGCACATTACTTTTTTTTTTTTTTTTTTAAGGCATGAAGCATTATAAGAGGGGGGGCTATTTTGATGATCTGAACAGTGGCGGATCTTAACACCGCCAGCCTTCAGCTCTTCTATTACTCCTGCAGCCCCCCCCCCCCCCCACCCCTTTCAGTGTCAGTTATGTAGTGACACTGAAAATCTACAAAGACTGAACATGTATACACCGGGTGCAGGACTGTTTTCTTTAAAAGCATCAGGAATGATTATGAACGGAAGGGAACGGCTGCAATGAACTATAGCAGGGATGGGATCAGGAGAGCAGCCAACCTTCAGGGAGCAGGGAGTCAGGGAAGGACTGGTACCGGCTTGTTGAAACATGCAGCTTATTAGAATCATCTATCTGCACAAGAATGGAACAGCCCAGGGAATGCATTCGTCTTAATGAATAGCATGAAGCTGATCCAGTGAATGCATTAGTCTTAATGAATAGCATGAACCTGATCCAGTGAATGCATTAGTCTTAATGAATAGCATGAACCTGATCCAGTGAATGCATTAGTCTTAATGAATAGCATGAAGCTGATCCAGTGAATGCATTAGTCTTAATGAATAGCATGAAGCTGATCCAGTGAATGCATTAGTCTTAATGAATAGCATGAAGCTGATCCAGTGAATGCATTAGTCTTAATGAATAGCATGAAGCTGATCCAGTGAATGCATTAGTCTTAATGAATAGCATGAAGCTGATCCAGTGAATGCATTAGTCTTAATGAATAGCATGAAGCTGATCCAGTGAATGCATTAGTCTTAATGAATAGCATGAAGCTGATCCAGTGAATGCATTAGTCTTAATGAATAGCATGAAGCTGATCCAGTGAATGCATTAGTCTTAATGAATAGCATGAAGCTGATCCAGTGAATGCATTAGTCTTAATGAATAGCATGAAGCTGATCCAGTGAATGCATTAGTCTTAATGAATAGCATGAAGCTGATCCAGTGAATGCATTAGTCTTAATGAATAGCATGAAGCTGATCCAGTGAATGCATTAGTCTTAATGAATAGCATGAAGCTGATCCAGTGAATGCATTAGTCTTAATGAATAGCATGAAGCTGATCCAGTGAATGCATTAGTCTTAATGAATAGCATGAAGCTGATCCAGTGAATGCATTAGTCTTAATCTATAGCACGAAGCTCATCCAGTGAATGATGCTACTATGAAGAGGCACCACTCCAAAAAAAGTGATGAAGCTGCTGCAAATCAATAAATACAATTCAATAAAACACAGCCGGTAGCGTGTGGCTTGGACAGTACTGCAGCTGCAGATTCAACACATACTGACACACAGGTATGTTTAATATACCTACCACCTGAAACTCAAACACTGACACATATACACACAGTGCAGGACAGTCATCACACAGATACTACGAGCCAACAAGAGAAACAGGAGGCTGCTAAACCACATAGTACAGCGATGGGAATAAGACTCCTATTGCATAGCAGATTCATCCATTTCAGGTTTTACTACAAGCTTGATTAGCCCCAGTGTGCAGGTAACTATCCCGGGTGGGTCTTTTCTTCACCAGGAATGGATGAAACTGCTATGCAGCGGGAGTCTGATTTCCATCTCTGCAGTGATCACATGTATGCTGTAACACCTACAGCATCATCTCCAGTGTTATACATGGTAATACCTGCAGCATCATCTCCAGTGTTATACATGGTGATACCTGCAGCATCACCTCCAGTGTTATACATGGTGATACCTGCAGCATCATCTCCAGTGTTATACATGGTGATACCTGCAGCATCATCTCCAGTGTTATACATGGTGATACCTACAGCATCATCTCCAGTGTTATACATGGTGATACCTACAGCATCATCTCCAGTGTTATACATGGTGATACCTACAGCATCATCTCCAGTGTTATACATGGTGATACCTGCAGCATCATCTCCAGTGTTATACATGGTGATACCTACAGCATCATCTCCAGTGTTATACATGGTGATACCTGCAGCATCATCTCCAGTGTTATACATGGTGATACCTGCAGCATCATCTCCAGTGTTATACATGGTGATACCTACAGCATCATCTCCAGTGTTATACATGGTGATACCTACAGCATCATCTCCAGTGTTATACATGGTGATACCTACAGCATCATCTCCAGTGTTATACATGGTGATACCTGCAGCATCATCTCCAGTGTTATTCATAGTAATACCTGCAGCATCATCTCCAGTGTTATACATGGTGATACCTACAGCATCATCTCCAGTGTTATACATGGTGATACCTACAGCATCATCTCCAGTGTTATACATGGTAATACCTGCAGCATCATCTCCAGTGTTATACATGGTGATACCTGCAGCATCATCTCCAGTGTTATACATGGTGATACCTGCAGCATCATCTCCAGTGTTATACATGGTGATACCTGCAGCATCATCTCCAGTGTTATACATGGTGATACCTGCAGCATCATCTCCAGTGTTATACATGGTGATACCTGCAGCATCACCTCCAGTGTTATACATGGTCATACCTGCAGCATCATCTCCAGTGTTATACATGGTGATACCTGCAGCATCACCTCCAGTGTTATACATGGTGATACCTGCAGCATCATCTCCAGTGTTATACATGGTGATACCTGCAGCATCATCTCCAGTGTTATACATGGTGATACCTGTAGCATCACCTCCAGTGTTATACATGGTGATACCTGCAGCATCATATCCAGTGTTATACATGGTAATACCTGCAGCATCATCTCCAGTGTTATACATGGTGATACCTGCAGCATCATCTCCAGTGTTATACATGGTGATACCTGCAGCATCATCTCCAGTGTTATACATGGTGATACCTGCAGCATCATCTCCAGTGTTATACATAGTAATACCTGCAGCATCACCTCCAGTGTTATACATGGTGATACCTGCAGCATCACCTCCAGTGTTATACATGGTGATACCTGCAGCATCATCTCCAGTGTTATACATGGTGATACCTGCAGCATCATCTCCAGTGTTATACATGGTGATACCTGCAGCATCATCTCCAGTGTTATACATGGTGATACCTGCAGCATCATCTCCAGTGTTATACATGGTGATACCTGCAGCATCACCTCCAGTGTTATACATAGTAATACCTGCAGCATCATCTCCAGTGTTATACATAGTAATACCTGCAGCATCATCTCCAGTGTTATACATGGTAATACCTGCAGCATCATCTCCAGTGTTATACATAGTAAAACCTGCAGCATCATCTCCAGTGTTATACATAGTAATACCTGCAGCATCATCTCCAGTGTTATACATGGCTTTTATATTCTTCAATAGTAGTTTCCAATCGTGAGCCCGCGGTGGTTTGGGGGGAGAGGTGACCTGAGAAGAAGATGATCCCACATTTCGGATACCCTATAAGCAAAACAAAAAACAAACAAAAACAACACTGCTCACTGCATCGCAGACCACCAACACCTGAAGTGCAAAGCTGCGTCACGCGAAGCCCTCTTCTGTACAATTTAAAAACATCAGGGCTGGAAATAAGACCCCGACTGCGTATCAGTGTCACCCATTTCAAGTTTTACTGCAAGCTTGATTAGCATCAGTGTACAGGTAACAAGCTCAGGTGTGTCTTATTAAACTCATAGTAAAACCAGGAGTGGATCACACTGCTATGCAATGGAAGTCTTCTTTCCATCGCTGTAAGATGCTCTTCCACTAAAACATTTTTAAGATATGATGTGCACGCCCTTTTTTGGAATTCACGCCAGATGTTGCAAAACATGTGCAATTGTATTTATGACAGAATAGAAAATGCTGGTAGAGCATCTCCAAATTGCACATATTACAGCAATAGTAACTAACGGGAAAAAACAATTGAAATCGACCAACAATCCGATCAATGGAAAAATCAAAGGTTGGTCAGTAAGACATACATCGTATTCCCTTAGAAATGATCTAAACACGTTCACGTCAGGTTTATGAGAAAAAGTGCAGAACAAATGCCTACGTCTTGCTTCACAACAACTGCAGTGTTGTGAACTCCACAGCTATGCAACATATTGAATATACTGAATATACTGAAGGCTGAAATAAGAGACACCGAGAGACTAAAAGCTTCAATTCATGGTAAGCACTATATCTGACAAAGAACTGCATCACAGCAGTCTGAGATTTACCCCAAATAATAACTAATTCTCCAGCTCTACAGTACGTGTGCCTGCACAAGGCACTGAAGGGGGCTAAAAATAAGCTGCCGGTTCCGCGGGGGAGAGGCAAGGGGAAGGAGAACACTCACCTTGGCCTCTTTTCCATCTGCAGGTTTGGTGCTCAGAAGCACAGATGGGCGGGCTGAACAAATGATATCTTCAAGTGTATTTCTGAGAGCTGCGATATCTGGATTTCCTTCAGGCAGCTGTACAGGCGGTTCCAAGCACAGATGCATTAGGAAAATGTATGAGGAAATAGAGAAAAACAAAAGCATTACTGTATGGCAAGCTTCGACTAGCGGACATAAACACTTACACAGGGCCAAACAATGAAGGCTCATGAAAGAACCTGGAGGGGATCAAACTGCTACTAAATGGGAGTCTTAAATTCCATTGAGGAGTTGATTTAAAACACCCTACACCCTGTCGTAATTAGCCACAAATGAATTGACTTTATTAGAGAACTTTACAGCATCAGCGAAGCCACTTTGATTGCATCAAACCTTTATTGTTTGGGGGTAATCTTGGGATAACCACAGATAGTGCAGTAAAATGCACTCAAATAATCCAGCTGTGACTTATCATGGCAGGTTACTGAACGATCAAATCAACCCCTTACTGTGCTAACAAAACTGGAAGAGTGAGCAAAGCTGGAGAGCAGCTGAATGCACAGAAAACACTGCTAAAAAAAAACAACAACTCCTGCACACTCTCGGGCCACATGTTTACATTCCTGCAGGAGACAAACATGTGGGTTCACAGGTCAACATGCCATGTGCGTTACCAGTACTGGCGAACAGAACAGGATACATCCAGCACTGATTTAGATAGGAACACACAGGCTTGACATTACAAACACAAATACTTGATACCGCTGTTGGGCTTTGGTCAGGACATTACTTTTAAGATGTTGCATTTAATGTTATTCTACCCCAAACCCAAATGTAATTTTTTTTCAATGCAGATCTCAGCACAGCACTTCCAAGGCAGGGCTGTGCTGCGCTCCAGTGCTGCAGTCCTGCAGGGCTTACTGACCCACCTCCTCTCTATTCCTTGGTGTGACCTGCAGGTTCCAGTCTTCCAGGCGTGAAAGGGACCAGGAGACTTGAATATCCTGCTCCGCCTCATGCAGCCTGAGCTCCAACTGCAGAGCAAACACACAGCTCAGTCAGGAAGGGTTCAACAGAGTCATCTTATAAAGCAACTTCAAATCCTTCTCACGCTGACAAACACATCGAAAAAGGAAGTTCATTGATGCTCCTAGCGGGCCTATCCTTTACTGGAACTACAATGTATTGTTCAGTGTTTTATTTATTTATTTATTGATTTATTTATTGATTGATTTATTTTCTTTAAAAACATAGTAGTTGGCAATTACTTTTTATTATTTTCTCCCGATTTAGAATATCCAATTATTATTTAAGCTCGGCTCACTGCTACTACCCCCGTGTTGACTCGGGAGGGTGAAGATGAACCCACGCTGTCCTCCGAAGCCTGTGCCGTCAGCCGACCTCGGAGCTACAGCGTCGGAGGACAACGCAGCTCTGGGCAGCTTACTGGCAAGCCCGCAGGCGTCCAGCCAGTCTACAGGGGTCGCTGGTGCGCGGTGAGCCGAGGACACCCTGGCTGACCTAAACCCTCCCCCTCCGGGAGACGCTTGGCCAATTGTGCGCCGCCCCCTGGGAACTCCCATCCAAGGTTGGCAATGAAATAGCCTGGACTCGAACTGGCGACGTCCAGGCTGTAGGGCGCATCCTGCACTCCACGCGGAGTGCTTTTTACCAGATGCACCACTCTGGAGCCCCCTTGTTGAGTATTTTTCCAGGTTCCAGAACAGTAAAACACAACAGAACACAGCTACGGCAAAGTTCCACAAGAATGCCTAATTCAGATCATCTGAGACTAAAATGTCACGGAGATATCTCAGCTGACCCTTAATACAATCAACAATGGTAGGCTTCCGCACTCATGAGCAGCTGGCACTGAATGAAGTAATGGGATGACAGGAAAAGCTTTATTTTACTAAACTAAACACAAGGATATTCCCAGTATAAGGTGGACTGTACTTGTATTCACACAACCCCCTACCAAACACATCTGCATTAGGGCCAATTGGATTGTTTGAAACAATTACATTTTTAATACTTGAATTTCTCCCAAAACGCAGTGAGAAGCATTCATAAGCCTTCTTCCTAACAGCAAACTCAGTGGTTAGATGTGCATTTTCTACAGTCTGATAGCGTCTCAGTGGTTAGATGTGCATTTTCTACAGTCTGATAGCATCTCAATGGTTAGATGTGCATTTTCTACAGTCTGATAGCGTCTCAGTGGTTAGATGTGCATTTTCTAGTCTGATAGCATCTCAGTGGTTAGATGTGCATTTTCTACAGTCTGATAATGTCTCAGTGGTTAGATGTGCATTTTCTACAGTCTGATAGCGTCTCATGGTTAGATGTGCATTTTCTACAGTCTGATAGCGTCTCAGTGGTTAGATGTGCATTTTCTAGTCTGATAGCATCTCAGTGGTTAGATGTGCATTTTCTACAGTCTGATAATGTCTCAGTGGTTAGATGTGCATTTTCTACAGTCTGATAGCGTCTCATGGTTAGATGTGCATTTTCTAGTCTGATAATGTCTCAGTGGTTAGATGTGCATTTTCTAGTCTGATAGCATCTCAGTGGTTAGATGTGCATTTTCTACAGTCTGATAATGTCTCAGTGGTTAGATGTGCATTTTCTACAGTCTGATAGCGTCTCATGGTTAGATGTGCATTTTCTAGTCTGATAGCATCTCAGTGGTTAGATGTGCATTTTCTACAGTCTGATAATGTCTCAGTGGTTAGATGTGCATTTTCTACAGTCTGATAATGTCTCAATGGTTAGATGTGCATTTTCTACAGTCTGATAGCATCTCAATGGTTAGATGTGCATTTTCTAGTCTGATAACGTTTATAGTGTTGATAAAGCTGTCAGTCGTTAAGCTTGTCTAAAGCACTGCACTCCAGATATAATGCAAGGAAGCGCTGTGGTTTTGTCATGCAGCATCGTAACCATTGCCTGTCTGGTTTGTAATCTTGCCTGTAGTTTGAAGGGGGAGATTTGAATGCTGTACGTCTTCTGCAGTCCTGCTGCTGCGGCGGCTGTCCTCCGAGTCACGCCAAGGGAAAACTGCACACTTTCCCCGACGACTTGGCAGCACACAATCTAGAACAAACACACACACACACACCCACCAACTATTACTCAGAAACACTGCATTAAACAGTACTGCACATACCACTATCCCTTCCACAACCCAATTCAATACATTTCATTATAAAATCTATTTATTTATTCATTCATTTTGTAGTGTGTGTGAAAGGTGCTATATTAAGAGCACAAGAAAAGAAAAAAAAAGTCCTTTGGTTAATACAAACAGCAGATAATGTTCAGTGGGGACGTGTCAGTGGAAACAGAGTTGTCCAGAGTGTCAACTGTGATGGGGACACTTGCTTAATAAGAACTAGTCACCCATAACCCCAAAAACACTCAATCAGAGCTACCCCAACCCCAACCCCATAACCCCAACCCTAACATCAAAAGCACTCAATCAGAGCTACCCCAACCCCAACCCCAACGTCAAAAACACTCACAGAGCTACCCTAATGTACCTCCAGGAAATGATTACTGTAAGCATCCAGCACTGTGTATCACAGAGAGTTAAAGGCAGCTCTGGCTGCGCAGTGTTCTGGTGTATCACAGAGAGTTAAAGGCAGCTCTGGCTGCGCAGTGTTCTGGTGTATCACAGAGAGTTAAAGGCAGCTCTGGCTGCGCAGTGTTCTGGTGTATCACAGAGAGTTAAAGGCAGCTCTGGCTGCGCAGTGTTCTGGTGTATCACAGAGAGTTAAAGGCAGCTCTGGCTGCGCAGTGTTCTGGTGTATCACAGAGAGTTAAAGGCAGCTCTGGCTGCGCAGTGTTCTGGTGTATCACAGAGAGTTAAAGGCAGCTCTGGCTGCGCAGTGTTCTGGTGTATCACAGAGAGTTAAAGGCAGCTCTGGCTGCGCAGTGTTCTGGTGTATCACAGAGAGTTAAAGGCAGCTCTGACTGCGCAGTGTTCTGGTGTATCACAGAGAGTTAAAGGCAGCTCTGGCTGCGCAGTGTTCTGGTGTATCACAGAGAGTTAAAGGCAGCTCTGGCTGCGCAGTGTTCTGGTGTATCACAGAGAGTTAAAGGCAGCTCTGGCTGCGCAGTGTTCTGGTGTATCGCAGAGTCAGCATTCCTTTTTCATCAATGAACTGTAAGAGGCTAGAACTTAATCTCCTTATGTTTCCGATCACTAGCGGTTAAGATGAAGTATCGCACACACAGGATCATGTCAGGTACCAGTTAATCAAGTTATTTATACAAGAGGAATTTATTTACAGCAAATGCAATTCCTTAAAACGTCTTCTAATGCACACAGCCAACGAGACAGCGCTCTGTCCAGCTTGACATTTACACACTTGTTCCCCCAGTCATGGGTGGGAGTGCTGGATGCTTACAGTAATCATTTCCTGGAGGTACATTAACAACATAAGGCTGTACTGCTGCCAAGGCAAACAAAAGAGGTCTCCCAAGTGCAATTTGGACCATTAACGTCCTTTTCAGTTATTGGCTAATGCACTGCAGAAGCAAAGTGAAATGGAGCAACAATTAAAAAGAAATACATAAAGCAATAAAGCACAAAGCTTTTAACAGCCCTGCATTATGGGATGGCGAGCCATTAGCTATCATGACATGAGCAAGGCTGTACTAGTACTAATGGGTTATCTGTACAGTGCACACAGCTCCCACGAACACTGGCACATCCAGACCCGGGCTCAATTACCACGGTGTCGTTCGGAATTAATGGCAAATACAATGTAGCAGTAACAGTCATTTTAACTATACAACACAACTGATCAATTCCAGCTCAATGCCATGCCTTTCCCAGCTGAATCGTTCGCAGCTCCATCTTGTGTTTTTCATTGAGCGATCGTTACATATAATGTTGGTGTATTTGCACCTGTGATTACTGCTGGTGATTTAGAACAGACAGAGTAAACATGCTAAACGTGTGTAGTTGTTTATGTTACCTTTTTGTAATTGCAATTACTGAAGCATAATTATACCTAAACAGACTGCATAATATAAATCTCACTGTAAATCGGAATTGCAGCAAACCGTGCTGCTGTAAGCCAGGTCTGGACACAGCAGTATATTTACTGTTCTCCACGTTACATTGTGACCAGTTACATTTCAACAGGCGTTTACCTGTTACTAAACAACGCATGCAGTAAATGAAGCTTTGTGCATCTTCTTTGATGCACTTACATTACTATTACATGCAGACAGTGAAATGCATTACTGTGTTTGTTCACATAAACATCTTTCCAACAGCATGTCACCAGCCATGTGCCTGCCGTCTCAATATTCTCTAACTGGACAGGCCTCCCGAATTCAAAGCCCACACGCTGTTCTTGAGGATTTCTTCCCACGAGCAGCTGATTAATAAGACAGCTCAATTATATATTGGTCATTTACAGCACAATACTATTGAACTGAACACTTCTTTCTTAAAGAAACAATCATTCGATGGGTTTTTTGTGTGTTTTTATTTAAGCCTATATTAACCCCCCCCCCTCCCCCCGACAGGTTTTTCACAACCTTTCCAGCAAATGCGGTTTTCTGTGCTGCCAGGGTAAACAGTAAACAAGGCCTTTCTCCTGTAGAGTCCTGCTACACAGCAGCTGTGTGTGCAAACGCAGCCGGCTTCTGTCACGTGACCAGTCCGCTCCATGTAAAAGGCGAGGCTGGAAGCCACGGTGAGGCACACTCTAATAAACTGTCAGGGTGGGTTTACTGTGCTGTACGTACAGTACAGTACAAGGAGAATGAAGAGTCGAGCCCTGGTGAAAGCAAACAGTCACAGCCAGTTGTAGTTTCTTTCTTACCTTGTCCTCGTCTACCTTTCGGAAACTGGAAACCTGGCTGACAGCCAGTTCTGCTGGTTGAAGTCCGCATTCTTGAAATGTGAGCTGCAAAGGTCCCTGAGTCATAAAATAAGAAGAAAGAGCACTTTACTGTGAAGCCTTGTCTGTCAAGGGCATTAACTGTAGCTGTGGCAAACCATACATCGTCTTTCCTTTCTTTAGAAAAAATACAAATCCTACAGCAGCCTGACATACAAGGCTATCCAAACCAACGAAGGCTAGCCGATAGTGCATTGATTCATTATTTAGGTGGAATAAAGACCCAAAGCTTTTGATTACTCTTTTTGATTGGTCTTTCATGATCTAAACAGGGCCACATTTTAATGGTGCCATCCAAAATGTTATCATTTTTGTAACTTGATTTCAATGTATTTTTATTGCATGCAGTGTGGTTATTAACTGGGTCACGGCATCACTGTCAGACAGGCATCATTAAGATTTAAAGAGAGTGAAGATCATTAAAATGGACCATAAACTGTTAATCTCTAAACAGCTTTTTCTTCAAAGGATTGTTCGCAGGGTTTAGGAGCCTCCCACTAGCCCTGCCCCTACTCCTTTCAGAACTCCCCTTTGTTCAGGGATGTCATTGAAATACGCAGGCGCCAGGAGTAATCAGATCCCTGCTACTGGCTCTTACCACAGCAAGAATAATACCCTCTACACATCACCGAAATAATGTGCAATCTACACGACTGTCATTCAAGTCACTTACAACTTTCAAAACATGCTCATTGTGCATTATGTAGGAATGTGAACGGGGTGTTAGTCTCACCTGAGTCTGTAGATTTACTAGGAGTTCTAATAGGTAGAGGGGACAAACGATTTACTCAACAGGGGCCTGACTGCTCAAACTCCTGGCTCCTGATCATGTACTGTAAATAACATAGCCTACTTCACTGAGGGGAGTTCTGAACCCCAGGACTGGGTGCAGCAGCAGAGCTAGTGTGAGTTTCTAACCCTGCTCAAACTCCTGGCTCCTGATCATGTACTGTAAATAACATAGCCTACTTCACTGAGGAGAGTTCTGAACCCCAGGACTGGGTGCAGCAGCAGGGCTAGTCAGTTTCTAGGCCTGGTTTGTGTAGCACCTCATGGTTGGTACAGCCTGTAACCCTGTCAGAGGGATCATCGTTGTGTACATCACAAAACGGCACAGCGGGCACCCACAGAACCTGCTTATGAACCCCACAGCACACAGGTGGAAATAACACTCCTATTGCATAGCAGTTTCACCCATTCCAGATTTAAATACTGTACAAGCTTGATTAGCCAGTGTGTATCGGTAACAAGCTCAAGTGAGTCTATACAGATCATAGTAAAATCAGGAATGGATCAAACTGCAATGCAATGGGAGTCTTATTTCCATTCCTGGCACATATGGAATCACCGTGACAGATCTGAAGCCCACATCCTGGGATAAACCAGCACCAAGGTCAGGTGCCCTACCAAAAAGCTTACTGTGTGTTATACAAATACCACGCCCAGGCATCGTCACACACACAAAGGGACTGCAGAATATAAAGTTGTGCACAGCACACATACAGTACGTTGAGCTTTTCCAGTCCTCTATCAACAGCAATAATATTATTATACACACACACACACACAAACTTCTGTTGTATAAGTTTTTTTTTGTTAAGTAAATCCATATACTCCATTGATGAACACTGATCAGGACAGCTATACTGTACAGCATAGCACAGCACAACACAGTACTGACAAGCGAAACATTTAAACAAGAACGGCAAACCGAAAGTCCACGCGAAAGAAATATAATCCTATTCATTAGCAAACATCTGCACTAAACAATACGACAGGTCGAAAACAACACCCACTGCTGCTGCCGTCACGTGACTAACAAGACAATAACTTTATTTAACGCTGATACAATGCGCACGCACATTGTTCTCTGAATGTTCACTTACTGTATATCTAATTAGACCGTTAGTAACCAGCTGGAAGTAACTCGTCCCCGGAGCAATGACAACCACGGATCAAAAGCATTGCGTTTCGGCGTCTTTTTGTTTTAGCATTTGAAATAATGCACTTGTGCACAGTACATCGATACTCGTGTAAACACTCACCCCAATCCGTTTAGCTTCTTTGTTAATGGAAGTAAACCACGCTTCCTGCCACTGGCTTTTCCAGTTCTTCAACGACAGCGCCCAGCTCAGTAACCGGTCAGCTTCTTCCGACTCAGGGAAAGCACCACAAGTTCTACTCGGGGTCCGAACCCGGAAAATGCCAACCGAGTACTGGAGTAAATAGAGCAGCACTGTCACTATGGAGGCAGCGAAGAGAGTAGCCAAGCAAAACCATTGCATATCAACGCCACCCGGCGCTAAGCATGCCAGGACACTTTCCAGGAGCGACATATCTGAACATAATACAGTATCTTCTTTAAAAAAAATTAAAACATCTAGAACACAAACAGCAACAGATTTTTAAACAAATATGTGTATACTTTGGTTATCCTTGTTTTGTTAAAAAAAAAAAACAGCTGTAATAATAATAAAATAAAAACACGAAGCGCACAAATGAAAGTTTTTAACGCTGCATATATTGCCTCGCGATACAAAAAAAAAAACGAAACACTACTGCACTCTTTGCTACACTGAGGTCATCTGGTTCCGTGTTTTCAACCTTTGGTTAATAAAGAGAAACAGAAAAGGAAAATGCATGACCAATTCCCTATACATGTTTTAAATTCGAGCACACACCACTATTTATTTCCACAGCCAGGCCCACTGACAGCCAGTCAGTGTCGGTCACACACGCAGAGCAGCATTCCTCAAACTGCACAGCAGCTATACCCACTGCACTGCAGCGCTCAACAAAGTTACTGCCCTCCTCTGAACAGCTTTGCATAGCAGTACAGCCCTCCTGCCAGCAGAACCGAGGTGTCCCAATTTAAAAACAAAATGCTGCCGGCGTGATTTTGTAGCTGTGACGAATAAAAAAAGTCTTGCTGTAATCCGACTGGACTCTGAGCTCCGGTTACTGTCTGTGCTACTTTCGATACAGCCAGTACAGTTAACAAGCACATAGTGCCCGTCCCTGTATGCATTGCGGCTTCTTAAAGGTGTAGTGCGGCATAAGAAAATTGGGGTGGGAAGCAGTTTGCGGAGTAAACGCGATACAGTAGACATGCCACGAGCCACAGGCTGCGGAAACTACACCCTCTTAATGATTTATTTATCTAAACCAACCGAACTGAGTTCACTCGGAACCGAACTCTGGAGAAAAAGAACTGCGTTCCTTTTGTATTCACACACTGTACGCACCTCAGTGCAAAAGGACTCGGCTCACTTCCAAAGGACTCAGTTCATTTTGTATTCACACACTGTACTCACCTCAGTGCAAAAGGACTCGGCTCACTTCCAAAGGAC